>NW_023418617.1:4242-5407 GCF_002922805.2 Oryzias melastigma
AGTTGATTGCATCATGTCAAGAGCCACAATTTGAGCTATAGACTTTTAAAGGTTACGATATGTCTAAATGTTATAATTTAATATTAAAATTTTGATCAGATTTCATAGCTTAAAATCTTACAAAGTAATTAAATGCTGAAATGAAAACATAGTGACATAGTTTTGTATAAGTATCAATAAAAATGTTGCTGATTTATTTATTTTTTAGCCCTTTTTATGTGTTCGGGTGGAGGCAGACTATGGCATTGATTGGGAAGGACCATATGGCTTTGATGACCTTGGACATCAAGCTGTACAAGTTGAAGTACCACAAGTGCAACTGCAGCGAAACCTCACAGAGGAGGACATCGCTAGATTGCCCGACCCCAATGTTCCCTTCATGGATGCAGTCGAGATTTATATGGCCACATTACAACAGTTAATGCAACCAGAAGTTGATGAGGGAGGGTCTGACGCATGAATATTTATTGCCTCCTACTCAAGAGAATGTTCTTTCATATTTTCGGTCAAAAACTCAACATTAGCAATTATTTTTTTACATTTGTTTTATTTTAAAGGATTGCATAGACTCTCACATATAAAACTCAATGTGATATGCATAAAAAATCTGAAGTACAAGTTTCTTCATTTTGTTGAAATTCAGAAAATGTAACATTTAATAAAACATTTAAATTATTACAAAGTTGTTTTTATTCACAAACCTCAAGTATTTTTCAAAAGGTAAACTTGCAAACAACTGTGTAATGCCTTAACCTCGATGTCAGTTATAAAACCATTAGCCATTTTAATAACCACTATGAAGAACATAATTTCCACAACGGGAGAAATGAATGGCATTGACATGAAACATGTGCAACGTTGAAATCTTAAACATGGAATATTTCCAATCAGATCATTCCAAATCCAAAACATGTACTTTTAACAGCTGCCTCAAGGTTGTCTTTGAATGCCTGATAAGTTGGACACTTCTGAGGCAGTTTCAGTGTTGTCATGCAGGTTGAGGCTACAGGCATGCCAATCTCAGGAGAAACTTCTACATACAGCTGCTGGGGGGGTATGCACCATCCTGTCCAAAATTTCAGGAGTTGGTGTAGTTCCTGAGAAGACCCTACAAAGACACAGTATTAAATATTAAACATTTTTGAATTAGATACTTCAAATAATT
>NW_023418618.1:0-2453 GCF_002922805.2 Oryzias melastigma
GGTAGAAAGCGCTATACAAGTATACGCCATTTACCATTTACCAAAGGTTGCTGAGTTCAGGGAACTCTTTTCAATAAAAGTCAAACAATTTTATTGATCTTATTTTACATAAAAGTGCACTTTGGTGGAGAAAATGAAATCATATTAGTCTATTATCTTAAACATTTCCAAAAAAAGCAGATCTGGGATGCACTGATGATTGTTTCATAATCAAATTGTTTCCTAATCAAATCCTTGCCCCTGAATCATAATTGAATGGTGAAGATTCCCACAGCCAGCACCGCCCCCAGGCTAACAGCCACACCCACTTTCTCTGCAGAGCTGCAGTGATCAACAAAATGCTTTCATTTTATATGCATATCCATCTTTGCAAAAATTCGGATGATGCATGTTTTCATGAGCGAAACGCAGACATGCTGCTGAGGCCAGCTCTAGGATGACATCATAAAATGGGCGTCACCCACAAGGAGCAAAAGGCGGAGCTTCAAAGATCGAGTCGTTTTACTTCCTGATAGGAAAAGAGTTTACAAAATAACTCATATTTCATAAATAATGTGTTCTTTAGTGTGCCAGAGATAATATACGATGATAGTTTACTCTGAAAGACTTAAGAATAGCATGATATAAGCCCTCTAACGAGGTGATGGTGGCTTATTCATGTGGCAACTGCTTTTTTCTTCAGCAGGTTATTTCCAAACTGCTGATGGATTTTGATAACTTTGCATTTGTTTGACCAAATTATTAGTATATTTTTGGGTTTATTAGAACATCGAGAAAGCCTTTATAAACCATTTATCTATTTTTTTGGGGCAAGATTTACAGTAACCATACTTTTTTAATAGACTGTTGTTCACTCAACCTCCAGTAGATGGCAGCGTTGGATCATGTGAAGATGTGGAGCAAGTCACTAGAAATGATCTTATGTATAATGATCACTTCCTGTCTTCTTGACCAGCATTGAACATGACAGGACCAAGCTTCATCTGAGGGCTCAAGCTGATACAGAAACAAAAAAAAAGACTTTCTCTGAGAACGTTTGACACTTTTTTAATGAGTTACAACCTAAGTCAACAACAAAAGTACCGCATTGTCTTACTTTTGCCTTTAAGAAATTACAGCTTGCATTTGACCTTCTTTGTTTAAAATAATAAACATGGATTTTGTCTATTTTTTAGCATGAAAAAAAGCACAAATATAAAAAAGAACCTAGCCTTTCTCAAAATTAGATTTTTTTAAAAATGTATTTTTAAGATAAAAGATGCTTTTTGCCAAATAGGATCATTTCAGTTTGAAATGGGCAGGTAGTAACCATTGTTGGGCAGCATAAAAATACTTTTAACTCACAAAAGATTAAACCATTTATCCAAAGTTTTGCTTTGCATATAAAATCTGTTCATTCTGGAGGTAGTATTGAGCAAACAAGACGTCTTAAGGTCAACAGGGATGTAAAAACCTGCATAGTTTATCATCTATATGCACTTCAGCCATCAATTTATAAATGTAACTAATCTAAATTAGATAAATGCTACTTAAGTAATCCTTAATTTAAAGAATTGGCATTTTATTTTTCTTTTATTGATTTATTTGTTTGTTCTTTTACCCTCTTTGTCCTCAGCAGTCTCACACTGCTGCGTTTTGTTATTTTAGTTTGGGGTTTGGTAGTCTTAGTTTGCGGGCTTTGTTTATTTGTTATCTTTTGGTAGTTTTACCTCCTACATTAGCAGGAGCTGCTGACTCCGACGGTCGACATGACTTATTGTATGTTTGGCCACGGAGCCCCTGGACTAAGGTATACTCAGAGGTTTGCAACTCTTGTGTTACCCTAGTCATGTTTACATTAAAAGAGGGGTCGTTTTGACCTCACAAGACAGTGCACTGAACTTTTTTGCAGATTTTGTTTCTTCACTGGTGTTCGTGGCAGTCATAAAATCCTGTCCAGCTTTGTCATGGGAAGGATCACAGATTAGTATAAGGGTGAGATACTCTGGACCCCATAAGGTAGCAGAAGGGTTAAGGAACATTTGGACCACGCTATAATGAGACAGGGGTCTCAGAAAATCATGCATTATATATGATACGAATAGTTATATAGGGTTACAAGAATGACTTTGTAGAAGGACTTTGTTTCTTTTTGATTTAATGCGAAGAAAGAAATTTAAACCCATTGCTTATAGCTTTTACATCTAAAAACTGGCTCTTATACTTTGGTATAAACACTTTCAATCATAAAATGTTTTTTTTTTACTATCTTTCACCATTAAATATGAGAAAAACTTTAAGATTTACAAATGGTAAATGCAATCTTCCAATCGACTGCCCTACTGCTATTTACCAACAATTTAATTTTATTTACATGAATATTTGCAGACTTTCTGAACCTGTTTCTCCCTCAGCTTTGAATGATCTCATGACTTTCGTAGCCTACAGCTACTACAGCCTACAGCTCAGTACGG
>NW_023418618.1:3621-5389 GCF_002922805.2 Oryzias melastigma
TGCACCTGGAGTGAGAATGAGGGAGAGACTGATCAGGACCCCCTCTCGTTGTGTCATTGAGGGATGTCAAAATAAAAGCTCAAATGTACATTATGAGGCCATTCAGCCTTTGTCAGATAGTTTGACGCTGCAATATCTCACCAACTAGTCGTGAGGCCAAAAATGTAGCTTATATGACACGAGGACACGCAGCAGGAGAAATACTCGTTTATTCGACACATTTTCCCGTGTTACTTACAGTGTAAGACTTTTATAAGCTGTTTCAATTTATGCGGCTCCAGACACATTTGGTTTTTATTGTTTTGGTCCAAAGTGGCTCTTTCAACATTTTGGGTTGCCGACCCCTGCCCTAGTGGAATGATAATGAACCGCAGGGTAGAAAACATGAAAAAATGTATATGCAATGGGTTTTTAAGGAATATTTAGATAGTGTTAATAAGGTAAAGGTCTCAGAATTACGTGTATCAAATATAATACAAATGGTTATATAGGGTTAAATCCAGGTTTCTGAAGTGTATGAAATAAATCCACTGAATATTTTCTTTTCCAAAAAAATGACCTGTTTTTGTTGCTTCTTCTTTAGGCAATAATTTAGACTTACAAATGAGGAAAATCCACCTTAAGAAAGAAAACTTGCAGGCAATTACATTTGCATTTGCAGACAAATCTCCTTAAATGTCAGTGCAGGTGGAACAGGAACAGAAATAGTTGGATTTAAGCAAGCAAATAAGCTGTAGCCTTACACTGGAAAAGAAATGAAGGTGTACCAAACTACTGAACCTTTACTGATCCTCAGAGGAGCTCTCTGTTCTCTAAACAAACATGGCGGCGGAACAAACACGCCGCTGTCATAGGAGATGTGTTTTTCTGTGTCAAAAGGAACAAACAAACGGATGAAACTGAAATCACACTCCAGTACGTCCTGTTAATGGCATGGCTTTCTCTGATGTGTTTGAGAAAAAAAAAACGACCATAGATACTCCAGCCTGATTATTTCTGATGTGACCCACGGGACTGAGTGACAAAAAGGAAGCCTGGCGTGCGTCATGACTGGGATTGACTCCACCCACCTCAACATTGTTCTTATAATTAGATGGAAAAAAGTAAATTGAGGGTTTGGTTGACTCCACTCAAATGTAAGCAACATCCCCCCCTCACACAGTTGTCATGAATGGACAATAAATCAGCAACCAAAAAAAAGTTTTTGAACCAAACTGAACCTATTTTGAGTGTAAAGTTAAATCTCTTTCAGCTGTCCTTCACCTGTATGTGTGAAGTTTCTTCTCCATATTTAACCCGTCTATGTGGGAGTGGTGAGCTGCAGACACAATTGCACTCATGAACCATGCATGCTAAACTTGGTGGTTGTATCACAAGATACTCGATTTATCTGAAATATCAACTTTTTTTTGAGGCCGATATGATAAACACAATTTTTTAAGTCTGGCTGGCCGATATGTAGGCCTATTTGTAATATTAATTTTGAAAAAAATAAAAATAAAATGGGCTGTCATATGCTCAACTCATGCTATTTATTTACAGCATTACTTTTTTTTTAAACACACCAATCAAGACAACTTCTGGACATGAAATAGATATTTTGTTTTATCCAATTCCACTATACCAATTTTAAATATTCAATCAAACTCATTTATCTACTAATTATTGATGTCCAATGGCCCCTGAACTCACCACAACACAGAGTTCAGTGGTGAAGAGTGTGGACTCTGATACCGATATTGATATCTGCATCAGTCAACCTCTAATT
>NW_023418619.1:0-639 GCF_002922805.2 Oryzias melastigma
GCTACAGTCAGGACAAATGGACTTAAAGACTTAAAAATCTGTGACTATCCTGAATGTTTCAAACCATCTGATACCTGAACATTCGTCTGTGACTCTTTCACATTTAAAATTTTTAGATTTATTTATATGTATTGACCTTCCACATTGACAAGATCTTTACCTGAATTTTATTGTATAGTATAATGAGTTTTGATAAGAATTAACAAAGTCATTTAAATTTAAATGTCCAAAAATGTGCGACCGTCTCTTATCTTACCAAAGATGGCGCTGTTCTCTGTTGTGGTGATGAAGTATTTTAAATTAGACCAATAAGACAAATACTTCCTCCACCACTACCTCGTAATATCAGTGATGAATCATTCTGTGTGTTTGTTGTAGCCAAATGATACATTCAATCAATAAATGTAAGGTATTTTGACAAATAAGATCATTTAGAAAAAGATTCTAATCTGGATTTTGAAACAGATGATGAGGTGGAGGATATTTCTGACGGGGCTGAAGAGGAAACACTGGAGGAGACGACAGTGGACGAGCATCCAAACTTGTGAAAACATCATTTTTTTGTGCAAAAATGTGGTTTGTGGCCATTTCTATACAACAGGATTCTAATTTTTTTTCGATTATTTCGTAAACAGGGAG
>NW_023418619.1:4597-5388 GCF_002922805.2 Oryzias melastigma
GGAACCAAAACATCAACATAAGCTGCGGCCAGAGGAGAACACAGGGATGAATGTCGGCCCGACCGGAAGTAGACAGCTGAGACTGCCAGGGACTGCGACTTCACAATAAAAGCACCCACAAGACTTCCCCAAAATACCTAAAATATTTTGAGAGAATGGTCAGGTAAAGTCTCCTAACTACATTTTTTTTAAAGAATCATATTCAAAAATACGTCTGGCCTCTATAGAACTATTTAGAAATATATAAACGGAAGTAATCAAAAAGGTTTATTTCTAGTTAGCAGACCCTTATTTTAATTTTCTTTTCTATTTCACTGCATTGTTTATGTTACGTTTATTATTTTGTCATAAGATATTGTTAAACTGTTTATTCTTTGATTTGCTTAAAGAAAATGCTTGGATTTTTACACTTGGTTTACTGTTTTGTGTTTTTTTTTAATTCACAATAAAAAAAAGAGGAATGGTACAAAAAATCTATATTTTATTAACTGTTCTATTTATTTATTTGTTTTTTTTAGCGGCTACCTCTTATAAAATGTTATTTTTAGTCATTTACAGGCAAACTGGTGCTTATAAAGCACCTTTTATACACAATTCAAATACTTCATATAAGACAAGAATCTTGTGAAGCTATAAAAAGTGAACCACTTTTATTTTTTAATCAAAGAAACACTTCACACTTCTCGATTATTTCTGAAATTCCTAACCCCAAAGCTGAATGTTATACGTTTTATTTTGGTAAAATGTGTTATTTTTTGTAGCTGTAATCCCCCCTTTGCCTTGTTTTTTTT
>NW_023418620.1:0-2606 GCF_002922805.2 Oryzias melastigma
ATGATTTTTTTTCTTTTTTTAATGGTAATGGTAAAAAAAAAAACATCAACAACAAATAAATAAAAATACATTAAAAAAGTTAAATGGAGGTTAACAGGTGCCAAGCCATGTAAGGATTTAAAAAAATAAATAAAAGGATCTTAAAATGAATTCTAAAATGAACTGGTAACCAGTGCAGTGAAGCTAAAACCGAGGAGATGTGATCATATTTATGCTTTCTAGTTAAAAGATGAGCAGCCGCATTTTGCACAAGCTGGAGTCGAGCTATGAGCTAATATTTCCAAATATAAGAAATTACAATAATCCAACCTGGTGGCAATAAAGGCATGGATCACTCTGTCAAACTGCCGGTAGGACAGAATGGGTCTAACCTTTGCCAGCTGTCTTATGTGGAAGAAGCTTGACTTCACAACTAAAGTAATTTGTCAAGTCTCAGCTCAGAGTCCACCGTTACTCCTAAATTAGTAACATGAGGTTTCACATAATCACTTAAAGGGTCAAGACTACCAGTGAGGGACCCAGAGCTGTCCCCAAAAACAATCACCTCAGTTTTGTTGTCATTAAGACTTAAAAAGTTTTGATTCATCCAGGACCTTAAGTCTAAAAGGCATTTGTGGAGTGTTTCCATAGACAAATTATTCTTTTTAAAAGGCACATACAGCTGTCAGTCGTCTGCATAACAGTGAAAGGACACACCATATTTTCTTATTACAGAGACAAGTGGTAACAGGTACAGGGAGAATAAAAGAAGACCTAAAACTGATCATTGAGGCACACCCCATGTCAAGGGGGCAGAAGAGGATATGTGGTCCCCAAGACTTACAGAAAAGGTTCGCTCACTCAAATAAGATTTGTACCACTGCAATGCCAGTTCTTTTACTCCAACCCAGTGCTCCAGGTGAAAAACTAAAATTTAGACTATCCTTTCCAGTACTTTGGAGATAAAGGGTAGTTTAGAAATTGGCCTAAAATTGTGGGGTCCAATGCAGGCTTTTTAAGCAAAGGAGAAACTACAGCGTGTTTAAATGTAAAACTGCTGTTGATTAGTGTAAGAACAGCTGAGCCTGCTGAGGGAAAAACCTCTTTTAAAAGTGAAGTGGGGATAAGATCACACTTTGAGTGTGAGGGCTTTAAATGATAAAAAAAAATCCTCTAAAATTTCCAAAGTAACTGGCTCAAATCTCTCAAAACTGGCAGAACAAAGAACTGGAACAGAAGGATCATATCCAGAGACAAAGATTCGAGCTCTTGCACTGGTGACCTTAATGAAAAAGCGTTAAAAATTGTCACATGATGACGGGGAAGTGTCTATGTGCGCAGCCTGCTGGGGACTGAGGATAGAGTCCATTGTTTTAAACAAGACACGGGGTTGGTGATGATTTGCAATGATGATGTCAGAGAAATATCTAGTTTTAACATTTTTTACAGTCCTTTGATATTGTCACCAGCTGTCTCGCATCATTTCAAACAAAACTTCTGACTCTTACATTTCTTTTTTCATAATCTTAATTTTAATCTGTCTTTAATTAGTCACAATATTATGGATCTCTTTTGTGTTTTGATTTTTTCCTGTAAAGAAATACGGAAGGAGTCCAACTTGTGATAGGTGTATGTGATTGAAGATATCCAGTCCCCTTTTTATGTTGCTGAAACCAAATTATACATATGTATGTATGTGTGTGTTTGTGTGTGTGTGTGTGGGGGGGTGAATAAAACGTTTTTGACATGTCTCTGGACCTCCAGCTGCATCACTGCTCCTGAACACATTTTTCTGTCTTATTTCAGGTTGGAGGGATGCAGTTTGTCAGAGATCAGCTCTGAAGCTCTGATCTCAGCTCTGAAGAACAATCCATCCAGTCTGAAAGAACTGGACCTGAGCTACAATGAGAACCTGCAGGATTCAGGAGTTCTTCATCTGTGTGGTTTTCTGGCGAGTGCTGAATGCAGACTGCAGATTCTGAGGTCAGACTCAATGTTTCAGTTGTGTTTAGATCAATATGATGACAAAGTTGTATTGACACAGTGAGCAGAAATATCCACATTCTGAATCTGATCTGCAGCAGCGTCTTCCTGCAGCTGCTTGTTCTTTTCAAAGATCTGCAGAAAAAAGTATTTCCTTTCTGCATCTCCTAAAAAGCTTTCTTCTGACATTTGTGCTCCACAAAGTTCTGATTGCAGCCATTAGCTCTTCTTTGGGTCTTTGCTTTGGCCCAACACTCTTTTGACTCCTCATTCAGAGCTGAAGTAATTGATCAGGGATCAATCTCCAACATTTCCTGCTGACACTTCATCACTTCCTTCTTCTCTCTGCTTTGATCTGTTGGCTTGAAATCTCTGGCTTGAAGGGCTGCAGGAGAGAAGAACTGGAAGATCATCTCCTGAAAACTGGAATGAAGACCATCATGGTGGTCTGCTTTAAACTTGGGTTTTAAAATGGATAGTGATTTTAAGCTCAACTTCCAGCTGAGGTGGTTAACTAAGGTGAAGCCATTTTTTTCCAAACACATTTTGAGACATTTTGAAGCCTGTATACATCTTTACGCTGACGACTCAATTATTTATTGTTTTGGTTCATCCCCTTCTAACGCTGTTCAATCTTTACAGAA
>NW_023418620.1:3325-5344 GCF_002922805.2 Oryzias melastigma
GATTCCTCCCCAGGGCTCCCTTGAAAAAGAGGTTTTAAATCTCAATGGGATCCACCCCTGGTTAAATAAAGGTTAAGAAGAAGAAGAAGAATTGCAGTTTTTCCCAATTAGTAAAACAGTGAGAGCCATTCTCCAAACCAGCCATCAATTGTTTTAACTCTTTTGTCAAAAACATGACTCTTTAGTCAAAACCTAAAACACGATTTGCAGTTAACACACAATTTGTAAAACTCTAATCCACTCTTTGCAAAATATATAGCACATTCTCAGTTTTAAAACAGAGTTGGCATTCACAACACACAGATGCAAAAAATGAACACAAAGAGTCAAAACTCAAACTCTATTCCAACACAACAGTCATCATCAACACACAACTGGTCAAAACTGGATATACTTGTTGAAAATCTACTGCACTGAATATAAAGAAAGTTCTGGAACAACTGATAGGCTTTTCAAAGTTAGATAACAGAACAAGACCCAGACCCACGTTAAGACTTGGACCAAGATGAATTACAAGGCATCTGATGAGATCCAGGTGATAGTTATTGGCCATATTTTGGTTTATGGAATGACCATGAAGAAAGCAGGTCAAAAGATCAACCTTCAACTCAGCAGGTTCTAGTTGTTACTGTAACATGCATCAATGAAATAGAAATTCAAAAGATAATGACATAAGATTTTGTTATTGTCTGGGGCAATGTCGGTTTTCACAAAAGGTCAGTCATCAGACAGTAGTTCAACACTAATCTCCAATTTGCGTTAGTTTTCTTCCACCTTGTTCTCCATAATCCAATTGAGAGGTTTTTCTTCACTCTACTTGGCATTGGGAGGAGAGACAACCATACATTTGACAAAAACTGTTGCAGGCCTTAGACATGGCTTGTGATGACAGTCCAGGTGGGTTTTTTCAAGACTGGATCAGCCGAACAAGATATTTTTTTTTCCTTTTGTGTAGCTAGAGAGAAGAATTCCAGTGATGTGGATGAAGTCCACTGGTCTGACCAGCACAGAGAAAAGATAGTGGAGTGCAATAAATGTGAACCTGGGATTACAGTAAAATTAATAAAATATTCAATTTTTTATGGGGGGGGGGGCATTTTTCGTCAACAAATAAAAAACAAAATGAAAATGCTGTTCGAAGACGACATCCAATCATAATGACTGCTGGTGGAGGAGGGCGGGAGCAAATGCAAAGCGATCCAATCAGAACACAGAGTTCTGCAGCCCGCCTGGGAAGATGGTAATTCAATGAATCGTGTCTGTGATATAGGTGAGACATTTCTACTCCTGGTAGAAAAAGGAGAGTACATAAAAGGACAAATTTTACTTTTAATGTGACCCTCAACAAGACGTGTGGAGCGACCATCACAGGCAAAAACAACAAACCTGAGGCGGTATTACAATAAACCACATATGCTGGTCATAGCAAATGATATGGGTTAGGACAGGGGTCGGCAACCTTTAACAGGAACAGAGCCATTTGGGCTCATTTTCTACTGATCAAAACTTAGAAGAAGCCGCATAGTCTTACTTTTTGCCTTTTAGAAATTTGGATTTGCATTCATGACCTTCTTTTTTTTTCAAATAATAAAAAAGAAGGTGAATGAATGTGTGGTAGAGTGGAACAGGTACGAGTACCGTTCACTAGGTTGATTGCACACAAAGGCAGGAGGCGTGGCTCAGTTAAAAATAATTTTTATTACAAGAGTTCTAAAAATCAATTAAAACTAGATTTGCAATTCCTGAAGAAATTGCGTCTGATTGCTGAAAGCAATAGCGCTTTGAAGCATTTTACAGCCGCAAGTGTAAAAGACCTTCATCAGGGTCTAAATACTTTTATTTTACAACTGACCACCAGATGGTGCAATAGTACCACAATTGATGGAGCATATAAAGATATACAACGGAAAATTTCATTAAAAAATTCATAAAAAATCAACGATAAGTCCAAATGTTGCGAAATTTTAAACCAAGCATCTCTTTGTAAACTTGAACAAACTACAAGTGGTTGCTTGTTGA
>NW_023418621.1:0-762 GCF_002922805.2 Oryzias melastigma
AGAAGGTCTGGATTGGGTTATAAAGATCAGGGTGAGATATAAAATGATGAAACATGTCTTAAATTCATTAATCAGCTCTACATACCTGAGCTCTCCTATTGCTTCCATCAGCACAAGCAGGCTCTGTTCTGGAGGGCCTTTAAGGAACATGCCGTCCCATAATTCCGTGCGCTGTCCAGCTGAGAGCTTGTTTAACCAATCTGCTTGGATGTTGCTCACAAGAAACTGGAGAGTCTGAGTGTAGTGAGCTCTGTTGAACTCTGACCTCTGAGCAGAGGTGATTGTGGTCCCCGGTCCATGACCATTCACAAAGGAGTGGAGTCTATGAAGAGCGGGAATTATGTCTTTCACATCCGTGGATGAAGCGAGTGTCCGAAAACTCTGCGTCACCGTTAGTCGGACATCAAGATTTTCCGAACTTGACGCCATGTTTAGAAATATAAGTACCTAGCATGCATTTATACCTGGTAGCAAGAGAACACGGATTTTATTTTGGAATTACCATTATTTCTTTGAACATCAGAGGATTCTTCTGCTATAATCAATTTTTAATGTAAAAATGCAATTTTAATACAAACATTTAAATGTAGCTTCTTTTTTTAAAATTAATAAATGCAAACATGTATTTACTTGGATAATTTCAGGATTAAATTCAAAGTTAGCTACAACATTCGACTACTGTACCGCGCAGTTCCGTCGTGTCCTTCATCAGAATACGTCCGTGTTGAGCACCAATACGAAGATTAGTTCCGGGCATGTCCT
>NW_023418621.1:1087-3093 GCF_002922805.2 Oryzias melastigma
ATTCAAATAAGACATGGGCTTAGGACTGTATGTCACTGGATGGAAATTACAGTAACTATAAAAGACTTTTGAAACTTTGTACAAGCTGACAAATATTTGAGAAAATATGGCAGATCCGGAACAATTCAACGCAGACTTTAATGTTTTAGGGATTTTTTTAAACATCAGTGCAATTAAAGCAACTAAGCAGAAAAAAAATGACAAATGAAAATTATATTATCATAACAATGTCATATGATGCATTAAGATACATGCAATATTATACTAAATTGCTCAATAAAGACATTTATTAATAAAAAATGGTTTCATATTACTTGGTCGACTTGCATCTATTGATAAAATAATAGTAAAATTAAAAATAAATCCTGACTAAATAATATTGGTGTGAATGGATGCAGTGCATCTCCCTGACCACCAGGTGGAGGTGGTGGGTAGATAAACAAAAGCATCTGAATAAAGTGAATTGTATTTTAAGTTTTCTGTAAAAGTAAAGACATATGTATACATTTTAAAACAAAAACAAATAAGGAAACAACATGCGTTTTGTTTATTTTCTATTCTTTATTTCACTGCTTACTTTAAGATTTTCTTTTTTACAAGGACATATTCCCCCAGCAATTATTAAGACCATTTTGTGAAGCTTTAAAAATAATATACAGCTGTACCCAATACTGATATAACTTATACATTTATCTGAAAATAGGAATACATTTAAGTTTTACAGAGTTTTTTTCTACATTATTTTCCTTTTTTCCCTCCTTGGTTACTTAATGGCAAGCCACGCACTACTCCAGTAGTGATGTTTGTGCCTTGAGCAATCTTTCTTTGGACACTGGAAGTGAGTGACAGGAAACAAAAAGAAGAAAAAAAAAAAAATTAAAGTCCACAATACATAGTTACAGTTCAGCTTTCTTAGTTATAATTTAACAAACCGACAGTCATGTGGTCAGAGCGTTAGTAGAGAGGCAAAGTTTGAGACACAGAGGCACAGTGTTTGACTATCAGGCCAGTTTCCTATTTTTTTCATCACTGGAAGCTTAATATTTGATTAATTTTAAGAACCAAAAGGCCGTACTTAAAGCGTTTGATGGCCTTGACAGATAAAATATCCCCCTTAAATTTAAACATTCATCTTTGGTCATTTTAATGTAGGATTTAAAAGGAGAATTTGTATTTTCTTCAAATGTTTAGTTAGCTCTGTAGTTTTACTGTCAAATGCATCATTGCTTTGCTTATTTATCATCAATTAAATCAAAAATATAGAAACAAAAGTTAAAATGTGATGAAAACGTCCATATTTATAGTCATAAAGATACAGAAATAAAGAATAAATCTGCAGGGAAAGCCTCTTGTCCGACATAAAAGCTGAACTAAGCAACCGGAGGCGTGAGGTTTAAAGGTGTCACATTGACATTATGAGG
The DNA here is from genome assembly GCF_002922805.2 of Oryzias melastigma. Taxonomy (NCBI): domain Eukaryota; kingdom Metazoa; phylum Chordata; class Actinopteri; order Beloniformes; family Adrianichthyidae; genus Oryzias; species Oryzias melastigma. The sequence continues at coordinate 2,509 of NW_023418621.1, forward strand.
TCTCACATCCCACTGATGGATGCTAAAGCGCTTGATTTGTCAGAGTTCCAACATGTGGACCGAAGAAGTGCACTAAGAAACGTGTCTGTGCCGAATCCAACCCCAAACCAGGAAGACAACAGCAGAAACTGCCAAATCTGAACCATAACCTTGGAGGTCACAGCAACATCAGCATTATGAGGAGAGTACTGACTTCAGCAAATGACAATTCCGCCTGTGACATTCAAGTTTTTTCCTCCCCCACATACCATAAAACCTCTTTAAATAGATTCCTCATCCCCATATGACAGGTGTTAATAATAAATCTCCCTTTGTGACTTTTAAAAGTTGGACAAACAAACTCCCAGCACAATAAATCAGAGTGTGAGACTTGCCTAATAAATATCTATGATTTCAAACGGGAGCCAAATCCTGGCTGGTCCTGTACACGCTACATGCTAGTGAAGAAGAATACAAGCAGACGTCTCTGCGTAAGAAAAAGAAATCCTCTTTTCTCCCTATAAAAATACCTAGAATCTAGAATGTTGTGTAGAAAAAGTTCACATGTACAAGTCATTTACATCCAAGGCCATTTTTCCATGGAGT
>NW_023418621.1:4035-5728 GCF_002922805.2 Oryzias melastigma
AAAAAGAAGATTGCTTGTTACCTGTTTGAGGCGTTTGATCTCCTGTTCCAGCTCGGCCTCTCTCGTGCGCGTCTGATACTCCTGCAGCCCCGCCCCTGGAGTACGGCCTCTCTTTGCTTCAGCCTCCAGCTTGTAAAGCTGCAGATGCTCCAGCTGTTTACGCAAGTCTTCAATAAGCTGAAGACAGAAAAGAAAGATTTAAAAAAAAAACATTTTTAAAAGGGATGTAACGATTCAGTCAAGCCACGATTCACAGTTTTATATATATATATATATATAAAAAAAATAGTCAATCTAATCAACACATTTTTAAAATGAAAATACCAGAAAAAATTCCAGGCGAAATTCACAGATTCCTCATTTGGGCCACATATGAAGAGTTTCTGTTGAAGAACATCACAGACCTCACAGGTCCATGCTGGGACCTTTCTTATGCTGCTATACAGACAGTCAGGAGTCTGTCTGTAGCTTCAGCTTCAAGGCAGCCCCACAATATAAGAATTTATCTCCTAAGAGCACCGCTGTTCATTGACATTTTTTTAAAGCTTTTTCCTTCTAGTGTTTGTGAGGAATAATTTTACTTTTTAGTTTAGTTTTAGGGAGAAGTTTGATCCAGCTAAATTTCGGGTTGGCCCGGCTGGAATCAGGTGGAGGCGTGTCTATCTGCTCGCCTCTCGTAACTTTCACAGAGAAATGCTGAGTTTCTGCGATTTTTTGACAATGGTTGTTGTTGTAGTAAACTCCAGTCGAACCCCATCCCAAAATAAAATTATGATTAGTTTTGTCCTTGTGGAATTACTAATAGCGGACGGCTCAGTTTAGCTCCGCCCCTCCAGATTAAATTTTGTCGAGACAAAGCGATTTTTTATGAACATGTTGACGAGTTTGAATCCTTTTTTTTCAAAAAGAATCGTCTCATCCTAGCATTTACAGACAGGATCAAAAGTGATTTTTCGGTGGCCTCACTTCTTGAGTGCTCTCCTTCTCTTTCTGGTTTTGGTGGCGCTCGTGGCTGAGCTTGTCAGCCATCTTCCTGCGAGCCTCCGTCTCCTCCTCCAGCCTCTGTGACATAACCTCGGCCTCGTCGTGAAGTTTTCTCTTCTCCTGAAAGAGAAACACATTTTGATGACGGGTGAGAAAAAGGACAAAGATTTGATAAGTGAAGCTGAAACGTTGCTTTTACCTCCTCTAATCTCTCGATGTTCGCTCGAAGACAAGGAACGCAAGACCTCAGCTCGCTGTTCTCTTCATCCAGCTGCTGCAGCCTGAAAAACACACAATCCTTCACATGTGCACAAAAACACAAACCTGCCTCTCGCTCAGAGTTCTTCCAGTTCTCACCTGGCCTGCAGGTTTTCCAGCTCCAGCCCCTTCTCTCTCTCCAGCTTGCTTATCGCCTCCTTGTGTCGCCGGTTCTCCTGCTGCAGCTGCTCCTCCGCGTACACCTCCTGCTCCTTCAGTTGCTCCTCCAGCGCGTTGGCGCGGTGCACCAGCTGGAGGTTCTCCTGGCGCAGCCGTGCGTGCTGCTCCCCCGATGCGTCCGACTCTTTTTCCAGCTCCGCCACCCGACGCTCCAGGAGGAGCACCTGGAGCACCGAGAACCCGTCAGCGCTTCATGGAAACTTCTACACAGCAGGACAAGCTAGAATGCTTTTTTTAAAGAAGCTTCAGACAAAAAGTAAAGAAAGTTCAA
>NW_023418622.1:0-1654 GCF_002922805.2 Oryzias melastigma
ATAAAACAAGGGCAAACAATAAATCAATAATTAGAATTTCAATCCCGTTATATTTTTAAATTTAAACCTATTTTTACAAAACGCTGAAAACGTAACACGTCATGTTGTCATGGTAACAGCTACTTCTCTCACTCTTTTCTCTCTGATAAAAGTGATCATCATGTAACATTAAACAAAAGTATCACCTTTTAAGGCTTGTTGTTGTCCAGACTATGAAGCAAAAATTTGTTTCAAATAGTTCCATTCCTCCAAATGTCTTATCCTTAAAGCCAAAATATGTATTTATATTTTTATTAACAAGCATCATATTTACATATTTATGATGCATTTATAAGATACCCACTGATGCTAATAAATATCTTACGAATATTTTAACAATGCTTGTTATCATAAATAATTTGGGCATAAATCTTGTTAATCTTATCAATGAATTAATAAGAATCTATTTGACATCTACCAAATGAGTTTGGGGTATTAATTACAATTTTTTGAAAAAAAAAAGAGATAGAACAGCATTAAAACTAAGAAATTATTTAGGAAATGGTTTAAGATTGTTGCTAACATTGATCAGCGTTCCAGAGTGTCTTTATATTACTGAAACAGTTACAGTTCAGTTAAGAATCTGGATTTTTCATTAATTGAATAAGCTATTTCAACTTTTTATGCTCCAGTTGTGTTTATCTGTGTATACTTTAGCAGTGAAATGACGTGAGTCTTGGACCAAGATTGGGCAAACAGCCCCAGAAGATCTGAGAAGATACTCCATCATTTTGGACAGGAAAAAAAAAGGTTAATCGACAAAGTCAGGATTTAAAAGCAGCCACTGCCCCGATGGAAAATAAATATTATTCACCCTGTTCAAGACCACAAAGCTGTGATGCTGCTGCCGTTCAGAAAAAAGGTCCTGACATTTGGACAGATTGTGTCCAGAGTTTCATTCACAAACTGACATCCTTTTGAGACCAGTTTGAAATAAAGCATCTATATATATATATAACAAGAACACATTTTTTAACATGTTTTGGCAAAAAAATAAAAAAATGGCAACTCAATTGACTTTATTTAGCCATTTTTTTATAGGGTGACATCACACTCACTCGATCCAGTTCATATATTCAGTAAATGGTCACCAATGCTCATCCACATGCACCCATTGATAACTTTTCACACATTTTTTTAAGTTATAGGGCTATAATTTATAGAATCGCAGTCTGTTGTACACAAAATATCCACTTTACGTTGGACTGCTTTGGTTTTAACCATTAACTGGTTCGTGGTTGCTGCTCTTATTTCTGGATCTTCTTGTTGGAATGTTGCAGGTGTGCTTTTAAGACCTAAAGGCATGATGGTATACTGAATTAAAATGATCAGGTGTAACGAAAGCAAATATTTCAGATGCATTAGAGGTCAATAGAATTTGCTAATATCCTTTAAGCAGATCTACCTTGGAAACAAATGTGCTGAACCAATTCTGTCAGCACAATCTTTCCTTTGGGGTAGAGGGTTTTGAGATTTGATTTTGGTATTATCACTCAGTTTTAGCCCTTTTTTAGACATATTTTCTGCAGAACGGCAGTACTTCATTAGAAATTTGCCTCTGAGTTGTGGGCATGTAGCTAAAAAAAAAAGGCAAAACTTTAAAATAGCTTAAATA
>NW_023418622.1:1684-2011 GCF_002922805.2 Oryzias melastigma
AAAACAGCTACTGTGTAAACATTAGCCTAACCTCAAAACACCCTAAAAAACAAAACAAAAAAAGCCTCAATCAGGCAAAACAGCTAGCATATTGCTAAAATATTACCTAAACTCTAAAACAGGCTAAAAAACAAAAATAAAAAAAAACTAAATTAGAGAGAACCACTAGCATGTAGCTGAAAATATTAGCTTAGCTCCAAAACAGTTTAAAAAAAATCATAAATTTGCCAAAACAAATAGTATGTAAATATTAGCTGAACTTTAAAACAGCCTAAAAACTAAAAAAAAAGCCTCATACAGACAAAACAGCTAGCATGTTGCTAAAAT
>NW_023418622.1:2292-5341 GCF_002922805.2 Oryzias melastigma
CAGCCTAAAAAACCTAAAAAAAAACCTTAAATCAGACAAAACAGCTAACATGTTGCTAAAATATTAGCTAAACTCCAAAACAGCCTAAAAAACCTTAAAAAAACAACTAGCGACTAACATCTAGCGTGTAGCTGAAATATTAGCTAAACTCCAAAACAGCTTAAAAAAAGTATAAAAAATAGCCAAAACAGCTAGCATGTAGCTTGAATATTAGCTAAACTCCAAAATAGCCTAAAAATCTTAGTAAATGCCAAAATAGTCCAAAAGGCTACAAAAATTTAAATTTTTAACTTTTTAACACAATTATGAAGAATAAAAATGCAGGAATATTATTCTAGAATAAATCAACTTAAACCTTAAATAACTTTCACTATTTTACTCTCCATAAAAATATATTTTGTCAAAATTATACAAGTTAGAAATGAGGGCAAGATAACATCGAGCCATTAATAACAATAAAATAAAATGATCTGGAGGGCCGGATCCGGCCCCCAGGCCAAGCAATCTACAGTAGATTTGTTTAATCTGATTATTGAATAGAAATGTATTATTTCCACAATCCAAATAAAAGAGTAAAAAAAAGCGACATAGTCCCAGTAATTAAGGGTTACAAAACCAGTGACGGTTATTGGTGGTTGGTTGGTTGGAGGTGAGATGGTCCAACGCCGCTGTTAAAACTGAAACCAGCCGTTCCAAACACAGCTGCAGCTTTTCATGGTGAACATCTGCTCACTCACAGCTGACCTGTTCAAAGCGATGCTCACTGAGACAAAACTAAAAAATAAGAGAGGAAACAGAGCAAACGGTCGTGTGACCTCACATTTATGACCTACAGGAAAACAAAGAAACCATTTTAATACAAGGTGAGACAATAGCAATCACCTGTCACGCCGTTCTAGGCCCAATACGCCTTTCTTAAGCACATCGTTTGTATTAACTACCTCAGGCCAATGTGACGAGCATCTGTTCATGTTGGTAGGCACAACATAAAGAGGATAATTACACAATAACGCATGCTAATTAGTTCCTTTTTATTGACGTACACGCAGTAATATAATGAATAAGTAAAAGTGTTGTTATATAACATATGGTGGAAATAGTTCACGGTTCACTGGAGGTTCAAACCCCATGGATGTAGGAAAGACAGATGTCGGCTCACAACTGAATGCACACCTCCATGTGGTCCACCGAGAAGCTGCTGCGAGATTTTTCAGAAATATAACTAAGACTTTTCAGCTTTTTCCACACAGCCTGGATTCTCCAAAACAATGCTAACCGCTAATGCAAAAGGCAGAATTAGAACACATTTATTCAGCTGTTAGCACCAGATAATAAAGTGTATTTTTTATTTTTTAAACAAATTCAAGGATTTAAATGTGACTTATGATTTTAAAATTACAGTAATTGTCAATTAATTTGCTCCAATTTGGTTTGTTAGATCTACAGATACAATTTTAATCACTGCAGACGTCACACTATCTACTACTATATTTGAGGCATTAAGATATATGACACAGGGTGACTTTTATTTTGAAAAGAACCCACAAGTTTCATATTTTGAAGAAAAAAAAAAAAGAGTAAAATATTGAAAATTATTTAAGGTTTAAGTTGATTAATTCTGGAATAATATTCCTGTTGTTTTTATTATTCATAATTATGTTAAAAAGTTACGGTTTTAAAGTTTTAAAAACTGGTATTTTGGTAGCTTCTTGGACTATTTTGGCATTTATTAAGATTTTATAGACTATTTTGGAGTTTAGATAATATTTCAGCTTCATGTTAGCTGTTTTGGCTAATTTAGGCTTTTTCTTCCAATTTTTTTAACCAATTTTGCAGTATAGCCAATATTTCAGCTACATCTTAGCTGTTTTAGCTGATTTAGACTTTTTAGGTAATTTTGGCATTAGGTTAATATTTACATGCTAGCTCTTTTGGCTAATTTAGGCTATTTTAATTTTTTATTTTGAAGTTTAGCTAATTTTTTAAGCTACATGCTAACTGTTTTGGCTAATTAGATTTTTTTTTCCTTTTTCTTGTCAATTTTGCAGTTTAGATCACATTTCAGCTTCATGTTAGCTCTTTTGGCTAATTTAGGCTTTTTTCAAAATTTTTTGACGATTTTGAACTTTAGCTATTTTTTCAGCTACTTGCTAGCTGTTTTGGCTGATTTTGACTTTTTAGATAATTTTTATCATTGGGCTAATATTTACATACTAGCTCTTTAGGCTAATTTAGGCTATTTTCAGTTTTTTATTTTGAAGTTTAGCTACTTTTTCAGCTACTTGCTAGCTGTTTTAGCTGATTTTGAATTTTTAGGTAATTTTGGCATTAGGTTAATATGTACATACTAGCTCTTTTGGCTAATTTAGACTATTGTCAGTTTTTTCCTTTGGGGTTTTGCTACTTTTTCAGCTACATGCTAACTGTTTTGGCTAATAAGTTTTTTTTCCGTTTTCTTGTCAATTTTGCAGTTTAGATAATATTTCAGCTTCATGTTAGCTCTTTTGGCTAATTTAGGCTTTTTTTCAATTTTTTTTAGACTATTTTGAACTTCAGCTATTTTTGTCAGCTACATGCTAACTGTTTTGGCTGATTTTGACTTTTTAGATCATTTTATCATTAGGCTAATATTTACATACTAGCTCTTTTCTCTAATTTGGTCTATTTTCTGTTTTTTATTTTGAAGTTTGGCTATTTTTTAAGCTACATGCTAGCTGTTTTGGCTAATTGTTTTTTTTTCCTTTTTCTTGTCAATTTTGCAGTTTAGATAATATTTCAGTTTCATGTTAGCTGCTTTGGCTAATTTAGGCTTTTTCAAATTTTTTAGACTATTTTGAACTACAGCTATTTTTTAAGCTACATGTTAGCTGTTTTAGCTGATTTTGACTTTTTAGGTAAATTTGGCATTAGGCTAATATTTACATGCTTCTCTAATTTAGTTTATTTTCAGTTTTTTATTTTGAAGTTTAGCTATTTTTTAAGCTACATGCTAACTGTTTTGGCCAACCCAAGGTTTCCTTTTTTCCTGTTTATTTTTGCTAATTTGACA
>NW_023418623.1:0-5325 GCF_002922805.2 Oryzias melastigma
TCGAGGAAGGTACAAAAGTGCTTTACAAGTATACACCATTTACCAGAACAAACCGGAGCTCAGTCTGGTTAGAAACGAACCAAGACCACCACTTGAGTGTATTCAGACTGAAAATGTGTTCCGGATTATCGGGGGAAACAAAATCTGGTTCACTTTAAGTGAACCAAAGGATTCCAGTCTGAATACAACCTAAGATTATTAAGCAAAAAGAACACAAACAGAATCATCTCACCTTAGATTTTCTCATTAACTTTGCACAAATATAATTAGAGCAAATAAAACAAAACCTTTACCTTTTTTGGAAGGTGTAGATCCTGTTAGATATGAAGTGACCCAACATGGAATCTAATTTAAAGAATTTAGCAACAATAAAACATGGTGGTTGTAGTATGATGATTTGTTGATCATTAACACAAATGCTTGTTTGTATTTTAACAACCAGTCATGAGATTTAGGGGGCAACATGGTAACAATTTGGTGTAAACTGCTTCTTGTTTGCTGAAATTTAAATTAATTATCACTGAAATAAAGCAGTTCAATATTTATCAAAGGAGTCACATTCTAAAAAATAACCCATTATGCATGAAATTTGCAAAGTGGGATTATCTGTATAGATGTTTCAGGCTGTAAAACCTCTCACTATCTATACTTTTTTCAGTCAGACAAACATTACCTGCGTTTACATTAACCATGAAATTGCACAAAATGGATTTACAATAACAAATTTGCTAAATTGGAAACATGACAATAAAAAAAAGACCTCACATTTATTGAAAAAACGTTTTTGTGCTTGGAGGAGGTGGCATATTGAAATTTACATATTTCGCAAAACTGCAAATGAAACATTTATTTAAATTTTTGGGTAGGAACAACATGTGAGTTGGTTTGTGTATTTAAATAATTATGATTTTAAAGAAACAATGTGTTTACCAAATTGTGTTTTTTCGACACTTCTAGAATTTCAATAACATTTTGCGCATTTGTGTAATGGAAATGCAGCTAATTTCACACTTTCCTCCTTTGTTTTAACTCTGAAAGTTCTAACTTCTATAGAAAAACAGGTCCAGTTACACAGAATGAAAACAAAGATCTGCTCTGAAGATTTGTGTAAATGTGGAAGATGAACACATTCAGGAAACATAGCACAGAGGAGGTTGATTGACAAAGTTTACAGCCAATCAGGATGCAGAACGAAGTGCACTAAAACATAAAAAACAAAGCATGCAGGAATGCACTGAGAGAAATCCCCAAAACAGCAAAACAGAAAAAGGGAACCACGTTATAGCAAGGGCCTGCTGCATTCATTCTCATTAGAACCATATTTTTGATGATCTTGATCATTTTAATCAGAAAAAAGAGGAACAGCACTAAACATATTCTATCTACATTCATCAGTGTTTTGTAATCTTGAGTAAATAGTAGACTCTCTAAGTGGGACTGAGCTCTCATGTTTTAAGAAAACAAAATTCCCTCTCTGCTCCGCTGACTGACATGCCGAATCAGACGCTGCGATGCAGCCGGACTAAATTAGTTTCCTTCCATCCTACGTGCCTCCGGGGTTTTGGCTGAACTCAGTTGTGACACCATCTGTACCACTCGGTGCTGCAAGCTAAGGCTCAGTGAGCTGAGAGGTCTACATGTGAAGAGGAATTATGGGGAACATCAGCCCCACAAAGGTCATCTCCCTGATTACAGTCCTGTTATTATCTCTCCAAGAACAGATGAGACACACATGTGCTCCATTGTGTTTAGGAATTTTCAATAATTAGAAGAAAAATCCCCAAATCTGAGATTTAAAGATCACTAAATTTATCAAACAAATTGCTTTAGATTTTGCAGCAAAGTCTTGAATGATCAGAAGGAGTCACCTTCAAAGCATCAGCATCACTGGCGCCCGCCTTGAGGATGCCCAGCCGCTTCAGCTGCCGGCCCAGCAGAGCCAGCATGGTGCTGTAGATGTGGTCGAGGCTGACGCCCGGAGAGCACAGGGACAAGCAGGAGTGCTGGACCTCCAGGACAGCTTCATACAGCTCCGCCTGGATCGGACTAAATCTGCAGGAAGGCATCAAAGAGCAGCAGAATGTTACTGTGTGTTTTTGGTAGCATACATCAGTCACATTAGGTCACACAGGATCTGAAGTCCAGAGTGGGTTCTGAGAGAACATCAGTTTCTCATTTTTGGAACTGTAAAGCTTATTGTATCCCGATTGCATTGACAGTATTTATTGTAAGTTTCATCCTAAAACATGGGGTACAGTGGTTATTGATGTATTGTGGCTCACCTTTTATGGTAATGCTGCTTCACAGATTTTTTTCAGTATAATTTTGCTTTTATTTATTTATTTTTAACAGAGCTCTGTGTTCTGCATCCTGATTGTCAATCAATCCCTGTGCCGTGTCTCCTGTACAAAAAATGTTCAATTTTCCAAATTTAAGTTTACCATTGATCGTGATCGGATCTTTGATTTCATCCTATAATACATTCTATAATACTGGACTTATTTTTCAATGAAGGTTTGAACTTTGAGAGAAAAGTGTGAACATTTTTATGTTTGTCTAATAAGTATATAAACTGTGTAGTGAGGAGTTTTACTGCTTTAAATCATCTGGAATCCCATTAACGAAGGAACGTATCCCCTGAAATAAACACAGTACACATAAATCTAAAAAATACATACAAAATAAACAGTTCCCTGCATGAACTTCCACTGAAACATGCTGTATGGGTTTGATAACTTGAATGATATTGGTGGCTACACTAACGAGAGAAAATGCCCCCACTCAGGCCTCCCATGGAAGAAAGGTCTGAGGTGACAAGCCAGACTAAAAGCAATTGAAACACACCATATAGATGCATTAAAAACAAGATCTGCTCGGTTGCTTAGACTGATGTCACTGGGGGTCTCATCCTGGAGGTAGACCCAGGGGTGGGCTCTGCCACCAGCATCTGGTGGGCAGGCTTCCGCCCGGCCGGCCAGGCTCAGCCCAAAAAGGCTGCGTGGGATTGCTTGCAGTAGGGGCTGGTGTGATTTTAAAAGTGGGATCTTGGGGGCACTTAACCCTTATGGGCTTCACATGACCCCAACCCTTATATTGATGTGAGATCCCTCCCATGACAAAGGTAGATAGGATTTTATGTCTGCCACAGACATCAATGAAATTAACAAATCAGAGAAATCAAAGCTTTAAAAGAAAAGATGAGGCCTCACAAGAAGTGAATGTTGCACAGATGGCAAACAGTGCAGCATGAAGCTGCAGGAATAAATGTACATACACTATATTACCAACAGTTTTGGCACAATCACCCAAATGATCAGAATCAGGTGTCCTAATCACTTGATCTGGCCACAGGTGTATAAAATCAAGCACTCAGGCATGCAGACTGTTTTATGAACATTTGTGAAAGAATGGGCCGCTCTCAGGAGCTCAGTCAATTCCAGCGTGGAACTGTCATAAGATGTTAACAAATCCAGAGGTGACATTTCAGCTCGATCAGAACTAAATGGAAGCGTTTGGGAACAACAGCAACTCAACCACTAAGTGGTATACCACGTAAGCTGATGGAGAGGGGTCAGCAGATGTTGAAGTGAATAGTGCAAAGTGATCACCGATCTTCAGATTAGCCCAAGTACAGTACGCAGAGAGCTTCATGGAATGGGTTTCCATAGCTGAGCAGCTGCATCCAAGCCACACATCATGAAGTGCAATGTAAAGATGCAGTGGTCTAAAGCATGCCGTCACTGGACTCTAGAGCAGTGGAGACGCCTTCTCTGGAGAGACGAATCACACTTTTCCATCTGGAAATCTGATGGACCAGTCTGGGTTTGGAGGTTTCCAAGAGAACGTTACATTTGGGACTCTATTGTGCAGAGTGTGACATTTGGTGGAGGAGGAATGATGGTGTGGGCTTGTTTTTCAGGAGTTGGGCTTGGACCCTTGGTTCCAGTGAAAGGAACTTTGAATACTTCAGGATACAAAAACATTCTGGAAAATTCCATGCTCCCAACCTTGTGGGAACAGTTTGGAGCAGGCCCCTTCCTCTTCCAACACGACTGTGCACCAGAGCACAAACCAAGGTCCATAAAGACATGGAGGACAGAGTCTGGTGTCGATGAACTTGACTGGTCTGCACAGAGTCCTGACCTGAACTCCACAGAACACTTTTGGGATAAATTAGATCAGAGACTGAGAGCCAGACCTTCTCCGTCATCAGTGTGTTACCTGACCAATGAGCTTTTGGAAGAATGGTCAAGAATTCCTATAAACACACTCTTCAACCTTGTAGACAGCCTTCCCAGAAGAAGTGAAGCTGTAATATCTGCAGAAGGTGGACTAACATCATACTGAACTCTAAGGGTTAGGAATGGGATGGCACTCCAGTTCATATGTGAGTCAAGGCAGATGAGCCAATACTTTTGGTCATATAGTGTATTTTCCAATGAGAACAATTAGCTAGAAAGGTTTTCAATTATTCAAGTTAAAAGAAAAACAAAAAACGGAATTGGTTATTGGGTAATCTAGTTTTGTTTTATTTAACTTAATAATATGATATTCTAGTTCACAGAAATATAAGATAGGATTTTACTAAATCACAATGATAAAAGATAAATCTGCAAGAATGTTGTGATAAAAAAAATGTCTTTATTTGTTATTTAATTCAGATATTTTTTTTATTTGCAAAATTTCCTGTTAGGAAATGTTGTATTATTTTGATTTTATTATCTACTTTCTAAGTGACTAAATACATTTTTTTCTTTCATATTAAGGGCAAATTGGGAAGATAAAAAGAGTTAATCAATTTCTGCTCCTTTTCATTTGTATATTGTATTTTTCCCCCTTTAATAATGATCTTTTTTTCCTTCATCTAATTTAAAATAAAATGTATAATCAAATTTGCAAAATTGTGAAATTCTCTGGTTCTTTCTCCAAAAAGTACAGATTTCTACATAGGAACATTTTCCTTGTTTTATGACACGATCCAAACTTTTTAAATAAAAGGAACATTTTCCTTATTTATAATTAATGTTTGCATTAAAAGCCTAAATCTGCCTTGAGATCATTTTTGTTCTTTTTTTGCCAATTTTGTATGAGACACTCCATGTAACTAAATGATTAAATGCTATTTTACTCTTTTAACTGATGAAATCTATTAATTTTTATAAAATGTAATCTTATTACGTAGATTAGCATCATTTTTTTAACCTACTTTCCATTCACGGGCCACGTTCGAGTGATGTCACTGACATAACCAAAGAACTCGCAGCCGCCGTCCAGCAGGACCATCTCGCCATCCTGATGACGTGGAAATGAAGAAACAAACTTTTT
>NW_023418624.1:0-5304 GCF_002922805.2 Oryzias melastigma
CGCTTATTGAGCCATCTGATTGGTCAATTTATAACTCTAATAACTTCACTCTAAAAACACTTGGGGTATTTCTTTAACCCAATTCTTTGATTATTCATGTTGGGTTATAATTCTGGGTTACCTTTTTTGAGGGTAACTCATTTTCTGGGTTATTGTGGCTTAATTTCAACCCAGTTCATGCTTTATCCTTAACCAAAATTATTGAGTTATTTTTTGACCCATTTATTAGGTTAAGTATATTATGTGTTTATATATAAGATAACTATATGATTAAGGCCTATTAAAAGTTTTTTTTAATTAAAATTTACATTTTTATATTTGAAAACATGAAAATGTTAGAGGATTGAATCAAGGGAAATAAAAAAGAGAAAATTAAGGAAAATATACAAAATGTGCAGTAGAAATACAAACATAAAAAACACACACAATACACGGTAAATTTCCCAGTGTAATATCTTCGTAGTCAAACTGTTTCAACTCTTTTAGAGTCATCACAACAACAGCAAGTGTAAGGCCCCACACTCATTTTCAAGGTGTTGGTGTTAATAATTAGAGTTAAAATCCATCAACTCTGAGTATTAAGTATTTTGCACATTATTTTGTTAAAACAACTCTAAAAGAGTAAATTAACATATGAATATATGAACATATTTAACACTGTAAAATTTACAGCTGTTAACCCTTTAAAGATAATATTTTAAGCTGTAAATTTTGCAGAGGGCTAAAGAAAGTTTAACAAAGAAATACATTGCTCTCAAAAAGAAGTCACACAAAAAACTACGTTGTTGCAGTAAAGTTGCTGTAAAATTGTGAAGTTGAAGAATGTGCAACAAATCGCAAAGTTTGCTTGAATTTGCAATAATGGTTGCGATCGCAACATTGCGAATTATTGGATGGACTATAATGTACTTTGTTTATAAGTATTTTTTATAAATAGGAATATCTCGAGTTGAAAGACGTTAACCACTGTTTTTCATTAATGTTCTATTTTTATTAGCAGGTTTCAATGACCTGTTGCTTTGATGTGTGTGTGGGTGTGTGCACAAATGTATTGAAGCTTTTCAAAAAAAATGAATCTCATTCTTTGTGTCCATCATAGGTTGGAACAAACATTGGGGAATACCTCCAGGGGGTGGAGTCCAGGCCCTATCCATCTGTTCTGGCCCTTGGACAAGTGACGCAAAATTCTTTACAAGCTTTTGCTGTGATGGCTGGTCAGGTATACCCTGAAGATGCACTGGGGCAGTTGGTGTCGGCTTCAAGACATTTTATGTGTTTGATATCAACTACCCCATGCAGTGTGCCTCTTTATGGGAGTTCCTCCAGAAAGTGGTTTATGACATGGAGGGACCAGAATCTAACAAAGTTAAGTTTTTAAAGACTGTCTTAAAAATGTGGAAGTGTTTTATAAAAAATCTGAGCTCATAATAGTTTATGAAAAAAATTCATAAATTATTATGAACTCAGATTTTTTTTGTTCATTTGTTACAGATGCTTTTTCTTCTACTTGCAGAAAAATTGCTAACTACTACTTGTTACTGCTGCTTTTTTGAGAAAGCATTTGTCTTCTGTATTTTATTGGTACCCCTTTTTGGGTTTTATTCTAAATAAATATTTGTCATTAATTCCATGGTTTCTTTCTTGGCGGTGAACATATTTTGGGTTGTAATTTGTGATTTTTAAATGTTTTTTATTGAATGTTAAACGTTAGGTTTTATTGAACACAAAGGAGAAAAAGTAGATTTTTAGATTTAACCCAGTATTGAGTCAAATTAACTCAGGAGTTTTGTTAATTTAACCTTTTAAATAGTTTGTTCATTTAACCCAAAACTTGGGTTTGTGGAATTAACCCATGATTATGAGTCAAATAAACTCAAGAGTTGGGTTAACTAGACCTTTAAATTGGGTTGTTAATTTAACCCAATATTTGGGTTGGTGGAAGCAACCCAAATTTCAGAGTTAAAATAACCCAACACAAAGTTAGTCCCTTTTCAACCCCTGGAGTTGGGTTAAATATAACCCAAGTTGGGTTATAACCAATGTTCCCTCTAAGCTGCGCACGTGCGCAATTGCGCACTGCTCCCACGCCCGTTGCGCACAGCAAATCTGTTCTGCGCACAACATAAAATGTATTCTAAACTTTAAATAAAATTATCATATAAGTAATTTGACATGTGCTTGACGCCGACAATTTTTTTGACGCATTAATCGCGGATTTTCTCATACGTGCCCTTCCATACCGCACGCGCGGGCGCCCCGCCCTCTCTCACCGGCTGCTCTCACGAGATCACGGGCGGGTCTCCAACCACCGAGCTGCGAGCTAGAACCGGCCCGGCACTAGGACCTGGAGAGCTCCTGCACTCTAACCCGGCTCCAGTTCGCGTCCAGTACCACGTCTGGTGGTACCGGCTCGCGTCCGGCGCCACGTCCCGAGAGCTGCGGACCCCAACGTTCCGAACAGCAAGCTCACCGGGGGACGTTTTAAATGTTCTGGAGGTTTAAGCGTGATCCAGCCCCAGCATAGCGGTCTGTCTGCCGGCATATCCATGGCTTGAGCTCCGGACACGTCGCTGCGCAGCGGCAGTAACAGACTGTCAAACTATCCACAGAGTATCCCGCTTTTCTCAGTCTTTAATGTTTTAAAAAACAAAAGTTAATTAGAAATGATAAATCTCTATTTCATTTATTACTGCAGTTCAGCAGAGGAGGAAAAGATTTGGTCCTGACAAAAAATGAACATGAAAGTGTTATGGAAATTTTATTTTTGATGTTTTTTATTTTATTTTACTGAACGTTGATTGAAGTTTAGAATTTAAAATGCCCTTCACTTGCACTTGGGCTTTTGTTAGGCAAGGCAAGTTTATTTGTATAGCACATTTGATGTACAGAGACAATTCAAAGTGCTTTACATAAAACATTAAAAGAAACAATCAAAAGAAATAGTAAAAATGTTAAAAATGTAAAAATGTTTTAATAAAATTAAAAGAAAAGTAGGCATTTTATGTTACAGCCTTTTATTGTTAAGAAAGTTTATCTCAATACAATGTTACAAAATAAAGTATTTCTGATTAAAACTATAAATTTCGTCATTCCTGTTTTCATAATTAATGTAGAACTGCTAAATTCCATGAAGCACACATTTTTTTCCTTAAAAAAGGCCACATAATAATTTGCGATTAATCGTGAGTTAACTCTGGACAAAATGCTCTGTTGTCTATGATGTGTTCTGTGTTGCATTGTTGCTCCAGTGTGATTGGATGAGTGTGGGGGTGGGCGGAGGAGCAGGAGAATATAAGAAGGGTTGCGGGAGCATGAAGGAATGTAATGAGGAACGAGCCAATGAGAGCACTTTATACTACAGTATGTTTGCTATTTTGACTATTATTTGTATCTTTCTTCTATTTATTATGGAAAGCACTTCAAGATTCTTTGTAGTAGGAAAAGTCCTAAACAATTAAAGTGGAGTTTGAATGTATTCCCNCGTGGTTACGGCCGACAGTAACCGTTTACAAGTTTATAAAAGCTTTGCGGTTGGAAACGGTCGCCTCCGCCTCTTCATTGCGTCCTGACGGGCGCTACAGTACGTTTGCTATTTTAACTACTATTTGTATCTTTCTTTTATTTATTATGGAAAGCACTTCAAGATTCTTTGTAGCAGGAAAAGTCCTAAACAATTAAAGTGGAGTTTGAATGTATTCCCAGACAGCAGGACCCGCTTCCTGAATGTTTCTTACTTTTCATTGTAACTGTTGCAAATCACTCACATTGAACACAATTTGATGAACATTTATTAGTTTCATTCTTTTAATAAGCTACATGACTTGTTAAGATAAGAGATTTCAGACAGTTGAAATATAGACGTGAATACAGAGTGAACCCTCATTGTTGCTCACTGCGGTCGAAGGAGCGCTCAGTGAGTTTCTGTGTTTGCTCAGACGCACAAAAAATTAGAGGGAACATTGATTGCAAGTCAGATGATCCAAGATCTGAAGTACCTGAAAGAAAGGTACCCTCAGATGAAAACAGCTCTGTCCCTCATCATTCCAAGGTGAAATTGGGGTGCTGGAAATCCTGCTGTAATGGAGAAACACCGGACCTGTGTCAATGACATCATGAAGGGTTATGCCGACTTGTTCAATGTGGTGATTGAACATAAAAATTTGGGTTCAGCTGATGAGAATATGTATCAGCGTGATGGAGTACATTTAAACCCCCAAGGGAGCCAAGTGTTTCTAAAGAACACTGGCACTGCCATCAAGGAATGTCTACAAGAAGAACAAGAATGGATGACATATTCTCTGGACAGGCCTTTCAGCCAGAGATTTCCTAAAATGTCTGGAACAAACGGCCACATAACATTGATGATGAGCCAATGCAATCATTGAGTTTTATATTTTCTACTTAAAGTTATGGATTTTCTTCAGTTTCTGTTTTTTTTTATACCAAAATTAATTCATTTCCGCCTTTACTTCCGTTATTTTTTGTAAATATTTACTTTTATTTAAATATACTTTAAAATATTAAAAACTATCTTTTAATTTATTTAAACTGGGGTTTTCTCCGGGGACTCTGGTTCCCCAAAAATTCTGTAAAAATAAAATAAAAAGACTGTAAAACAAAACAAAACAAAAAAAAACACAATAATGCAACCGCAACGGGGCACTAGTCCGTGCTTTCTTGTGTCGGTCCCAAGTCCGGATAAATGATAAGAATAATGATGAGAAAATGCAGAGTATTTTATGATGCACTCTGCTTACAAAATATGACATCAGTGTCTTGAGTTATGCTACTGCAATCAAGACTGTTGATATGATATCTGGTTCATACTCACAAATAAAACTTGATGTTTCTGGGCCATCAACATACAATTACAAGATGTCAGAGGTCAATCATGACATTGTTCTTATCAACTTTTATTTCACTCACTTGAAGTTGTAATCTGACTGAAAGAAAAGGGTCCAAATATGAAGGAAAAACAATGAAGACAGAAAAAAATGTTGAGTCGAGTCACAAAATTACAATGGTTGAACAATTCAAGCATAAACAATTTTTTTTCCACAGGCAAGAAAAGTTACCTTTTTTGAGTGAACCTTTAAGACTAACAATGAGTCTTACTGTGGCTTCATGTTCGTGTCATGTAATTGTGGCTGTGCTTTTCAGCATGGCAAGGATAGTTTTCAATGAAAGGATATTATTTCCTCCCCTCATTCCCCAACACTTAAATGCTTTTATTTGGAGAGGCAGCAAGAGGTGAGAGCTGAAGGGCTTGATTGTAATATGTAATGAAAATAAGCTTGGATCTGA
>NW_023418625.1:0-5310 GCF_002922805.2 Oryzias melastigma
TGGATTGGCCCCGCCCATTCTAGTTTACTACTTAGACCTAAATGTTTTATGATGCTGTTTCCCTCTGTTGTCATCTTCTTCTTTCTCTATCTCTATGTTTCTTTCTGCTCCAGCATTCTCCAGGTGTCATTCTAACATTAGTCTCTTCAGGTTTAGGTTGTGATAAAAGTTATATTGAGTTTAGCTTTTAGGCATCTAAAACAGAGATGTGTCTTTCAGCCAGCTTACAATACCTGCACAGGGGCAGCAGGATGTCAGCAATGATGGGCTTCTCTTCTTGAGCTGCACAGCCCTGTAGAGGGCGCACTCATCCCAGAAATGTGGGAGCCATCATTCTGTCCCTCTGTAGAAGCCCGTTTGTTCATTGGAAGACAAGGTTCTATGGAGCATCAGCAGGGCCTCCCTTTACACAGCAAGAGCTTCAATAATGGATTGGTTCAGCTGAAGTTTGTCTGCACAGTCTGGAGACTTCTCAAACTGATCACATATCAACAGTTGCTTTTAAAGCAAAGTGTTCCAGACACATCACATTGATATTCAAAGTTTAAGCATGTTTGTGCTGTGTGTAAAGTACAGCCCAACCCAAACACATTCAAGATTCAAGATTCAAGAGATTTTATTTGTCGTATGCACAGCNAGAACTGAGATCTGCTGGGACTCACAGTCACACCAACTGGAAGAGTTGAGAGGAAAAACTTGATCTTTTCGATTGTTATTAAAAGAAGAAAACAAACACATATGGTAATTATTTATTTGTTTGTAATAATGCAGAAATTAGTCTCTTAAAATCTTTGTTTTAACTTATATAACTGTTTTTCAATGATCATAAACTGTGACTCACTTTGGTTTGATTTGGTGTAAAACAGAAACATCAGACCTGAAAAGAAACGACACGACTGGATTAAAGAAAGACTCCAAACCAGTAAAGGAAAAGTTTGATTTTTTTTTTTATTTTATTTTAAGAAACAGAACCCACACAAATCTGTTTCCTTATTTCTGCATCAGAAAGCTTTGGTTTAATTTGTAGATACATTTTTTTTTTTTTTTTTTTTTAGAGAATTGTTCCTATTCTTGACTTGAACATCGGTTTTTGTTCTTGAAGACTATTGCTGGATCTTCAAAATATGTCCATTTGTTTTTTTGACTAATGTCAGTTTTAGGGTTAGTGATGTTTTTCTCAGTATTAATGCTGTGTGTCGCTCATGTATTGATCCATGTTTCTATGTATTTTGGTTGCAATGAAATTAGCTTCCATGTTGTGGAAAGACAGGTTATTGGTCAGTAGTTGGATGGGACCACACCCTTTGAGGGATCCTTCTGGGTCACGATTGTTCACCCTTCCGTTAGCCATTCAGGGTGAGTCCCATCTTTAAGCATCTGGTTCATTTGTGCTGCCTGCCAAAGAGAACATAAGAGACAGTGTACACTTTTGTAGCAAAGTGTGATGAAGGCACAGAGGCGTTTGGATCCATGTGCAAGCAGGTAAAGTTTTAATAAACATCCAAGACAGACAAGGGCAAAACAGGGACGTAGTCAGAGCCAGGCAGAGGTCAAGGACGAGGAGCTAGATGGGAAGGCGAATAAACAGGCAAGGGTCAAAAACACGAGTAGACAAAAGAGAATATGAACGCTCGGAAATTGCTAGGAATAACTAGGCAATACTTCGCGGAGATGAGGAGTGAGGTGAACAGTTAAATATGGTGAGACTGATGAAGATAATGGAATACAGCTGGTGAGCAGCAATCAATATTCTGGAGAGGGCTCCCTCTGATGGTCGGGGGTGGAACTGGGAGTTGGAGTCCTCACACAAAGAAGATCAACTTCAGGGTCAACCAGTAGAAGTCAGCAGTTGACTGGTTTGATCCCTTTGGTTTGGCATCTCTGACCCCTTAAGAAAAATTTGTTTGGATGAAACCATTGGGTTATTCTTATGACCATCAGTTTTTTTTTCTTATGTACTCTTTAATGTTGCTATAATCAACAGCACTGTAGCATCTTGGATATCTTTCCCATTTTTAATTGTCTCTAGTACAAGTTTTCTACTTCCTCCAATAACCCAATTTAGTCAATGTACAAAGCAATCCAAGGTTCTGCAGTGCAATTTGAGCTTTTAGCATAGCACAGCAGTTCAGCACCGTTGCGATTTGAGCATCGTGGAGTGATTTGTTTTTCGGCGCTGAGCGCACGTCCAGAGTTAAAGAATCGAAACTTTGGCAAAGAAGACACGTCTGACTGTGGTTTCGGTTTATGGGCCAAACAGCAGTTCAGAGTACCCAGCCTTCTTAGAACGGGTTCACTCTGGACACGGAAGTGCCCCAAAGCAGCGCGGAACGGAGTCCGCTTCCATTCAGCACCAATGTCAGAGGGGTACTGGTAAGTGCCTGAATGGGGGACTCCGTCGTCCTCCTGGGGGACTTCAAGGCCCACGTGGGTAATGACAGTGGCACCTGGAGGGGCGTGATTGGTAGGAATGGCTTCCCTGACCTGAACCCGAGCGGTGTTTTGTTGTTGGACTTCTGTGCACGTCATAGTTTGTCCATAACGAACACCATGTTCGAACACAAAGGTGTCCATCAGTACACCTGGCATCAGGACACCCTAGACAGGAGATCGAGATCGACTGTAGTTGTTTCAGGCGATCTCCGGCCGTGTGTTTTGGACACTCGGGTAAAGAGAGGGGCTGAGCTGTCCACTGATCACTACCTGGTGGTGAGTTGGATTCGCTGACGGGGGAGGAGGCCGGAAAGACTTGGCAGACCTAAACGTACTGTAAGGGTCTGCTGGGAACGTCTGGCTGAGCCCTCCGTCAGGGAGGTCTTTCAAACAAGTGAAGCAGGAGGTGCTTTTCACTGTGCTTTGGTGGTGGTGGACACCGCAAGTAAGGGATGCCGTCAAGCTGAAGAAGGAGTCCTATCAGGCCTGGTTGGCTTGTGGGACTCCAGAGGCAGCTGACAGGTACCGGCAGTTTAAGCGAGCTGCGGTGGAGGCAAAAACTCGTTCCTGGGAGGAGTTTGGTGAGGCCATGGAGAAGGACTATCGGTTNGGTGCCTGTTGTGGCGGCAACCCCCGAACCCGGTGGTGGACACCGCAAGTAAGGATGCAGTCAAGCTGAAGAAGGAGTCCTATCAAACCTGGTTGCCTTGTGGGACTCCAGAGGCAGCTGACAGGTACCGGCAGTTTGATTGAGCTGCGGCCCGGGCTGTGTTGGAGGCAAAAACTCTGTCCTGGGAGGAGTTTGGTGAGGCCATGGAGAAGGACTATCGGTTGGCTTCAAAGAGATTCTGGCAAACCATCCTGTCATGGGCACCCTCTCCTCCTCAAGGCCACCTGTTTTAGGCTGGTGCATCTCATGACATCCAAAAAGACAAAATTTGCCTTCCTGAAACACCAAACACCCTATCATGTATTGTATGATCATATGACTTCTTGGGATGAAACGTAGCTCTGTTAGAACATTTAAAATCTGTTCAACAGAACCTTTTATGTGTAAATGAACTTTGAAGCGTCTTTCGGACTACTGATCGTACTCTCAGCAGATGATGAGATGCCCCTGCCTTCTTCATGGAGCGATAGCGGTGTGTGCCAACGGTGACCTCGTCTCTGTTGAGACGTAGGAAAGGAATAGCGTCTCAGACTGATTCTACCTGACACTGAAAATTACATTTACACAAATTTAGAAACACTCTGTTGTGGAGAAATTGAAACACAACCAACGTGTCATAAAGAAAAAGACAGCGATAATCAGACGTGTCTTTCATGCTAGTTAGCATTAGCCAAATGAAAAGTGACAACGATATTCACACGCAATTTTCTAAATACTGCAGTCAGTTCTGAACTTTTTGTCTCAGCTGCACGGACCCGGAGGAAGGATTAAGGTTAGGATTACGGTTCCGGTTTGGGTTTATGCTCCATCTTGCCTGGACGTATAACGTGTCGCCAACATGAATGTCCATCAGTTTTAGAGCTGGTCGTACGTAAACGTGCGCTAAAAACATTAGCAAGTTACCTTCAAAGTTTGCTATGTAGGACGAGAAAAACAATTTAAATCCTTTTTGCATTTTTATTTTGGGGTATTTTGCTAGAAAAACAAACAATGCTCCTAACATCATTGATAGTGACTCTTGTTAGCTCCAAAAGACATCTTTTAAAGTCCAAATACTCTTAACTATTTCCACATTAACGATAGCCTACTGCTCTGACCGGAAACGACTGAGCAGTCACATGCTGGATGTGGTAGTAGGTCGTGCACATACCCCATTTTACAAAGTACAGAATAATTTGAAAATAGGATGCTGCAATAGTTTACAAAAATGAGTCGAAGATTGTGTTGAAAAACGGATGCAGACAGAATAAAATGTCTGATAAACTGACCTCAATGTATACATGGAAATGAAAGGTTAATAGCCAAGTCTGACAAAACAGACTTCATTTATTCTTGAACTTTGACGAAGAATACAAAAAGGTTTCATTAGGTCAAAGTAAGAGGGTTTAAAGTACCATTCTTAAAAAAAATGTATGATATGAAGTATAGCTTACTGACATGTTAGATACAAAAATGTGGATATGTTTTTACAGAATATTGAAAAACTCCTTAAAAATAAAAATAAAAATGCAGTTTGCAAGGATAGAGCGTGTGGAAAGCAAAACCAATAACAGTATAGAAAAATTATGTTTTACTCATTTAAATGAGAAACTCAAGTTTACAGCAAACAGTTTAGTTGTGTCTTCACTCACACTGAAGAGTTTTCTCTATAAAGCTGGAGGAGTGACACTGTCGCAGCATCTCCGGGCTTTCTTTATGCAAGACTTTCTGAGCCTGAAATGGGTCAGAGGTAAAACAGGTGAGTAGCAGAACGGATGTCTAAAGGTGTCTTATATTTTCTCGTCACTAGATGTTACTAAAACTCGGTGTTCCGATTTGATAAAATTCGGTTTAATTTTCTGTGGAAAAACAAAACCCATAAAAATAAGAAAAATGTCCTATAAACTCTTTAGCTTATGAAGGATTAGATGTTTTGACTTTTACTGTTTTTAATCAGGTTTTGAAAATTAAATATATCAAACGATCTCTTGAGAATCCTAATAATTTAAAAACCCTCATCCCTTTGAAGATGAAAATATGTTCCAGAACTGATCACTCTGCAGCCCCTCCCCTGACAGCGCCTCCGACTTGAGGCTCTTTCCCAAGCGCTGGTCACCAGTCACGGGGATTGCAATCGGCGCCGGACCCTTCTAAACACCTCAGATTGGAGTGGGTGCTCCGTCTGGTCTGGTCTCCCCGCGGAGCTTCTCTGCAGTGGTAGAATGTGG
>NW_023418626.1:0-816 GCF_002922805.2 Oryzias melastigma
AACACTTTAGCGAGGTCAAAAACACATTGTCCGCCACGAGTCTGCTGCGTGACTACACCTGTGCACCCAGATCGCCTCCCAGGCTCCCTCTACTGGCAGCAAATAAAACTAAACAAGTTGAATGCAATCATCTCACTTTTGCTATTTAAGGCTCCTACAGATGCTCTAGGAAAATGCTTCATCATCACTATATACAATGTTGCTGTGCTGTCATTTAACTTGAATAGAACTGTGAAACACTAAATGAACTTTTGGTCCTCGCTGCTCATAATAACAAATATTTGTATGTTGATTCAAACATACTTTAGAATACAATGTCGTTTTCCAGAAAAAATTATAAACTTAAAAAAACAGCATAATCAGATTAATCCTCAGATTTCCATGTTCTCCACAGAAAGTGGAAAGGTTCAACATTTCCAGAGTCTCTCTGCCTTTCTCTCATGTTGTGCAGCAGCTGTGCCTTTGTACCTGAACCCCACCGTGCCGCGTGCATGAATGCGCTCAGGTTTCCTTCACGCAGTCCTGGCTGTCTTGGTTTACTGTTTGGTAATACACTTGGCAAAACCAGTTCATCTCAAGCTTTCCTGGACGGCTATCATGAGATTTCAGAAGCCTTACAATGGTAAAATAGCTGTATGTCATAACTGGTGTCGCAGTAAACAAATGGACACGGAAATGGCGAAGACAAGCATCAGCTTTGGGACTTACGCATTGGCTGTGACCTTCGTCTATCCAGCACTCTACAGCAAGATCACTAAACAAACTAAAAAAACAACAACTGCACTAAAATCGTCGTCGGCCTCAGGGCTCATCATT
>NW_023418626.1:4440-5291 GCF_002922805.2 Oryzias melastigma
ATTTTTGTATGTATTTTTGGACTCTTTTAGCTAAAATACTAGTAAATAGTTTTAAATCATTATATAATAAACTAATGGGTCTATATCCTTCACATTGTGCTGCATCTTTTCCTTCCTTATGAATGACTGAAATGATGGCTTCCGACCATGAGTCTGGCATTTCCCCATTTTCAAGAGAATAGTTAAAGATCCTCATTAATAATGGTAACAAATCTTCCATTAAACATTTATAAAACTCCCCCGGGAGGCCATCTGTTCCTGGGGACTTATTGTTTTTTAGTTTTTTAATTGCCTCCCTAATTTCAGTTTCTGTCATATTTGAAATCATTCCTGAAGCTTCTTCTGTAGATAGAGCAGGTAGGTTAAGATTGCTGAGAAAATGCTCACCTTGCTTTTCAACTTCCTCATTGTTTTGGTTTGGCTCCTCATAAAGTTTTTTGTAAAATGATGCAAAGGCATTGGCTATGTTTTTGGGATGATAGATAGTTGTATTACTTGTGGGGTCATTTATTTTGTGTACCATTCTGTCAGTCTGTTTTTTCCGAAGTTGAAAAGCTAGAAGACGGCTGGCTCTATTCCCCATCTCGTAATATTTCTGTCGAGAAAATCTTAAGGCCCCCTCAGCTTTGTATGTAAGGATTGTTTCTAATGTTTTTCTAGCTTCTTTTAATTTGAATAGTGTGTCTTTTGCACCAGTATTTTTATGTTCCATTTCTAACAGTTTTATTTTTTCTTCCAAATGTATTTGTTCCTTTAATTGTAGTTTCTTTATCCGGGATGATACTTGAATCATTTTTCCCCTGATCACAGCTTTAGCCCCACTCCATAAAGTTGGTGGAGTGACATCTCCA
>NW_023418627.1:0-5289 GCF_002922805.2 Oryzias melastigma
ATCTAGAGATCAATGGTTTATTGTTGCAGTCAAAGAGACTAAAAAACAGCTGAGATGTGTCTCTAAAAACATCCCTTATGATGTGAATATAGACTGTTATGGGCTCAGAAATAACTGGACTCTTCGTCATGTGTATAAACAGACTCTTGTGATGAAGATGAGGGATGTTCCTTCTCCTGAGGGTACAGGTGGACCCACCTTCTGTCTGACCGGTTTAACGAGGGCCTGCTTCGCCTCTCTGGCTTTCTTCATGTCCTCTGGCGTTAGCTTGGTCACCACCGTGTTGTGCACAGACCGACTTCTGTGGTAGAACCTCTGCAGGCTGGCGCCGCTGTGCAAGAAGCGACTGGAGGAGCGCGGCCAGCCTGACCCCCCCGCCGGTGACTGCTCGTCAGGATGAGCCCCTTCAGAAAAGCAAAGATGGTGTTAATCCTGAACAACTTCATCTTCTGACGCCGTCTCCAAAAGGTTGTTAGAGTATCATAAAGTCAGAATAGACAGTGCTGACTTGTAAAATAAGTTTCTTTGCAGGACTTCTGATAAATTTGGATTAATCTCCATCTTTAAAAATTCATTAGAAGCTTGGAAAACACAGGTTTAAGTATGCAAACTTTACCTGTGTGCATCCTTGTTGTATACTCAGGTTTGGTCCAGTTGTGTTCTGCGGGATCAGGAGGGAACTCGGATCCAACCGCCCATTTGGCCGCTTCCTCAGGATCCATGTTTTCCCAGCCTTCAGCATCAGGAAAAACATCCTCCTTAACGGAATTCTGGAGGCAAAAGGATGAAGGTAGCTGCTTTCCTGTAAACTTTATTAAACAAACATTGTTGTCAACAACGCTTACCTGGCTGGTGGTGCCAAACAAAGCGGCCATGGCGCCTTCGGCTGCGTCCTGGGCAGCTTTGACCCCTGCAGCCAGGGAGGAGTTGCACGCCATCAGGCGGAGCTGCTCCCCTTGGGTCAGCATCAGAGCGGACCCCACCTTTCCCGCCCCGCGGAGCACCTGCAGGACCTCTGCCAGCATCACTGCTGACCGTCACGTGACCACAAGAAAGTTACATAGATGAACCAATCAAAAGCCCGCTTCCATCAGAGGTGCTAAAGCGAAGATGTTTGAGTTAAACGTGGGCCTAAAATGACTAAAACAAAACTGGGCCGTGTTTAACCTTGAGGATGATCACGTGTTTGTCGTATATGTTATTAGTGCATAGTATCCTTTAAAATCACCTTTAAACCCCGAAACATGAAAACATTCTCAAGAAACGCAGGTAAACCTGTTATTGTTATGGTGTACGTGAAGCTAAATGATGTTCTTTGACTAGAGAAATCACATGCAGTAAGCATAACATTTCACAGAGGTAAAAGTGCGTACCCTCGGAAAAAAAAATAGCTGCTGCTTAAGAAAAACCAGTCACTTACTTTTCCACGCAGAACCGTTTCCAGCGTCCTTTTAGCAAAGCGTCCTTTTTCCCGCAGCTCTTCTGTCTGTTTCGTAAAGGGGAGAAATAAAAGAACCGCCCCCGGAAGTACAAAAATGAGTGACATCTCTACGGTCCAATCACTAATGAAGAGGGGATTGACAGCCAATAGGAATATAGAATACAACGTGATAAACTTCATTTGAGTAAAAGGTTGTCTCTGGTTAGTAGAAAAGTGACAATGCAACCATAGCCAATATCCAGTGAAAGTTGAGGGGCGGGAACTGAAGGAGGATCCGCTCTGTGCACGTGCTCTCTTATCAAACTGAAGAGCTTCCGGTGTAAACATTCGTTCTATAATGAAGACTTGTGTTCGGTTGGCTCTTGAGACAATTCTTTCTTGGAGCTCTTTGTTTTTCTGCAACATTATACCCTTTCATTTTAGCATTTCTCGTTTTTTAAAGGTTAATAAGTTTGAATTCAAGCTTAAAACCGGAGTTTTTACAGACATATTTAAAAATCAATTAATTATATATATGAGTCAGATCAGATTTGTCTGTTTTTTCCTGCTCAGATCAAACTTGATCTCTGCACCTGAAATGTCTTAATAAAAACATTTAGAGCAGCCAGAACCCCCGTCATTTATGTATCTTTATTTGTATCAATTGCTGAGTTAATGTCAACCATCCAGTAACATAGACATTATATTTATTTATAGATTTATAATGTTTGTGTGCAGTACATGTCCATTATTACACGAAAGTACAGTTTACACAAAAGAATGTTGACATTGTACAGTTTAATCATGACATGCGCAGAACATTCTTACAATGACAGCCTTTACAGACAGTAGATTTCCCCCTGCTGGTCAGACTATCATAACACTTTTTCATAGTTGGTTTTCCTAACAACAACTGTGCTCTTAGTGTTTAAGCTTTGAACCACAGACTTTGAAGGTTAGTGTTTTATAAGGTTTTCAGGAGACTCCATTAATATACTGGTGTCCAATGAAATCTAATCTTTTTGCTCTCCTTTTCTTTCCTGCATTTACATCTCAGTTCTTTCTGTCATTCTCTCTCGCTGCTTTTTCATCCTCTCAGATCACTAAAGTTCCTAAAGTCTTGTTTCCTGTTAAGAGGAAGCTTACCCCCATGTATGAGATGGGATTGAACATGTCAAATGCATCCAATCATAATGTACACTCAAGAGGAGGACTCTGCTCTATTATACACCTGAGCAAGAACAATCATAGTTGATGTTTGTAGAATGGTTAAACAGAGCAACACAAATTGCTAAAGATAACATAATATAAACTCATGTACATTATATGTGGTATTTATGTATGTTTGCATTGTGCAGATGGATGAATAAAATACATGATGATAAATACATATCAGGCTCTTTACTGCAGCAGCTAAACGTGTGATGGTGATCAGCAGTGAGAACTGAATGTTCTTTTTATTATTATATTTCTAGCAGAATATAATTAGGAACTATCAACAGTAGAGTTTTTCCATCACATGGCATTGGGTTACCTTTGCTGTACATAAATAATTTACCAAGTTAAATAAGTTGTTTGATCAACATCCACAAAAAAGCTGATGCAAAAAAATAGCACAAAAGGGTGATGCTGCTTCAGTCATATTGTTATTTCCCAATCATCAGATTTTATTTAAATAAAATGTTATCAAACGGGGTCTGCTGGATTAACTTGTGCTTAAAAACATTTTATATTAATTGTCTGTTACAATTGAGAATGTTAAGTGTTGAATTTAGAGGGGATAAAAGGTTAAAAACCTTTCTAAAGCTGTAAATATGGATGATAGTACACTTCTGTGACACAGTGACCTTATGGATGTAGATGTGGGCGGGGCGTAGGCAGAAGGGGGAGGGAGATGTGCATGCGCCATATATGGGCACACCTCTGACTCTGCGCTGTGATTGGCTGCGGGCCTGATGCAGCTGCTTGTCAACAAGATGGCCTTCCTCATCTCGCCGTTCTGACACTGATTATTTTGGTATCCCGGAGAACATACCGTTAAAGCGCGTGTCACTCCTAAATAGATAACGGGAGAGCTGCTGCCCCTAACGAGACATAGAATGCGCGAGAGTGTCCGGGCGGAGCTGGCACGCGCGGCCGCGGAGAGCAGCGGCAACAACTACTAGCAAGGTGGAGAAGAGAAAGTAGCTGGAGGCTAACGACGACGTTAGTCAGCTAGCCTGCTAGCTTAGCTACGTGGACTCGGTTAGTCAACTCGTGTCACCTGCAGCTGACCGAACCAACTGGTTTGGTTGGAGGAAAGCATACCGAAGTAAACACTGTCACCGTCTGGTGTCGGCAGGGTTCGGAGGTCTACCCCAAGGTACGTAACAAACCGGACTAGAACGACGAGTTTGTGGATGGTCTTTAATCGTTGTGTTATTATGCAGGTAAGTTCTGAGGTTCCGATAGCGAGCTCGCTAGCTTACGGAATGTCTCCTATGTTGTGTTAGCACTCATCAGGGAAATGTACAGAGTGGATCTGTGACACGGTGATCCGGGATAGTTCAGGAAAATGTGATTGTGTTACTTTAGAAGTTCGTGTGTGTTGTTGGACTGATGGCTCTGAGTAATTACTGGAAAACACAAGCTAGCAGCAGCTAGTTCACGAGCTCCTCAAACGCTCCCTTCATGTTTATGGCCACTTTAGCTAATGTTAGCCCTGTTATTATTAGACATTATTTTTGAATATTTCCCCTTGCTGCTGCTGTTGTTGTTGTTATTTTGACTGAGGTTTGGTTTCAGCTTGTTTACTGGGAGGTTGTGGTTAAATGAGCTTTAAGGCCTCGTTACCAACAAGGAAGTTGGAGTTAGGATGAGAAGCATAGGATCTCTCACGTTATGGACTCATTGTTTGCGGTTATATATGCTTGTGACCTCTCAGCATTGTTTACTGTTGCATACAGACAGCTGTAGATCAATCCTGAACATGCATTTTTAATGGGGACTCTGTGGTAACCAATCATATACATACATACATGCAACAGTTCACCCATAGGTTTCCCTCAATATACCATAAATATGCCACAAAAATACATATATCAGGAAGTACAAGAATCCTCTTTGCTTTTGTTTGTTAGTGTAGCAAGGAAATACTTTGAGAACACCACAGCGCTTCATGCCATCTTGGTGTTAGTTTCCTTAGCTAGTTTAGGAGATGTTCACTGATGGGATCTTGTTAGACAAAGCATGTTTGATCCTTTTTTTCGGGTGTTTAGTGGAATAGAGCAGTGTTTCCCAACCCTGGTCCTCAGGGCACACTGTCCAGCATTTTTTTTAATCCAACCCTGCTCAAACATACCTGCCTTTGATGACCGTCATTGTCAGGCTTCTGCTGAGCCTGATGATGAGCTGAATCAGGTGTGCATATGCAGGGCGACATGGAAAACATGCAGGACAATGTGCCTCGAGGACCAGGGTTGAGAAACGCTGGAATAGAGCACTGTCGGAAGCTGTTGTCAGAATTTAACCTGCGACATTGTAGCAGCACAAACATGCCAGTGCTCCAACGTTGTCACGGATACGGCTGTGTAGGCATCCATCCAGGTGAACTCACGGACAGGCGGCTCTCGTGACGCACCTGCGCAGTCTGCTGGAGTAACTTACTGAGCTCTATTGTTCTGTTGGCGGCTCCTTCTGGTC
This sequence comes from Oryzias melastigma, assembly GCF_002922805.2. Taxonomy (NCBI): domain Eukaryota; kingdom Metazoa; phylum Chordata; class Actinopteri; order Beloniformes; family Adrianichthyidae; genus Oryzias; species Oryzias melastigma. The sequence goes on from NW_023418627.1 coordinate 5,102, forward strand.
GTTCATCTGTTGCTTTCAGGGGACAGACATGCCGACGCAGAGCTGCTGGCTGTGCTGTCATTTGAGGCCTTCTCGGCTGTTGGTTGTGATGTCGGAGAGTAAAAAGTGTTTGGGAATTTGATAGATCAAGTATTGTGGTCGTCTTTACATCATAATTGGCATCTGCTTATTTCTTTTGAGGAATTTCA
>NW_023418628.1:0-3665 GCF_002922805.2 Oryzias melastigma
AGATCCAACTTATGAAAATGCATTAAAAAACTAATTATAAACATTTTCTAGGAAGTTCTTCAGTTGAACAAACCCTTACCTGTGTTGCTGTCAGACGCCCCTTCAAGGTGAAGTGAGATAGAGTGGTCTTCGTCCCGCTTTCCTTGACCCAGAATCATCCAGTTCTCCAAATCTTCAGAATCCGATGAATCAGAAGAATCCGATGAATCGGACGAATCTGATCTGGTTTCAGACTCTGAACTGCTGGACAATACGGCCACTGGTACGACAGGACTTCTGCTCCTCGTCTTTGTTTGCTGGATGATTAGACAAACGTTTTTTCAGATTGAAATGCTACACTGCTGTCCAAATAGGAGGAATTACGTAAACCTGCCATTCCACAAACCAGGATTTCCGTGCTTTATCGAGTTAAAAAAAAAACACAGAATATCTGACATGTTTAAAAGTTAATAAGGATGCTCTTCTGGTTCAGAGACAGTTAAACATGTTCAAATCCAGTTGTTTCATTATAAAACCAGCATCCTAGAATTCACATGTTTCTTTGGCCTACTTCATTTTTCCATTGCTTCCAGTGTTCAAGCTCTTCACTTTTAACAGATTCACTTAGGCTGACAAAAGACAACTATTTGTTATCCTAAAGTGAAATTTGAAAGTTTAAAGCTTTATACATGGAATCACCATGAACGTTGTTGATGTTTGCAGTCGACTTTGCGATTTGTAGCGAAAGCAGGGAATGAGTGGAGGAGAAGCAAGAGAGGTGGAGGTTTGCCCCGGAAAGGAGGGGAATGAAGGTTAGCCGCAGCAAGATGGAGGACGTGTGTGAATGAGAGGGAGAGGGAGGTTACAGGGAAAGGAGATAAAGAAGTTGGAGGATTTGAAAGTATCTAGGATCAACAGTCCAGAGTAATGGAGGGTGTGGAGAAGAAATGAAGAAGAGAGTACAGGAAGGTTGGAATGGGTGGAGAAAGTTCAGTTCAAATGAAAGGAAAGGTGAACAAAACTGTAGTGAGACCAGCCATGTTGTTTGGCCTAGAGCAGAGGTCTGCAACCTGAGGCTCCGGAGCCACATGGGGCTCTTTTACGTCTCCACAGTGGCTCTCTGGCTAAAGAAAAATAAAATAGTAATTTTTAAAAGTAAGGGTTGCTGACTTTTGTATGTTCTTCATATACTTTTTCTGCTGGATCATTAACCGATCATGTTTCATGTTTATGCTCCAGTTACAGCAGTAGTAAGTAGGAAAAAGGATGACAGCTCACCAAAGTAAACCTAAAGTATAGCAAGAAAAAAATAAATTTTTATCTTGTGTTGTTTAGGGATACATTTGCTTCACTTCAATGTTCCTGTTTGGGACAGGAAGTCTTTTATTTTGAAAGAAAGTCATATGAGCTTCAGTCAAAATCAAAAAACGACTTTGAGAAAATTCCCATTTATCTTAATAAATAAAAAGAAATCATATTTATTAGAAAAAACGACAATGTGATGATGCAAAGTAGTATCAAATTTTCTGAAAAGGATATAAAAAAAGGCTTTGTGGCTCTTATTAGGTTTTGATCAGTACCAAACAGGCCCAAATGGCTCTTTTACTGGCAAAGGTTGACGACCCCTGGACTAGAGACAGTGGTACTGAGGAAAAAACTGGAAGCAGAGCTGGACATAGGAGAGATGAAGATGCTGAAGTTCTCTTTAGGAATGAGCAGGACAGACAGAATCAGGAATGAGTCCATCAGATGGACAAAACATGTTAGAGGTCATGGAGATGGAGGTCATGAATGCAAATCCAAATTTCTTAAAGTAAGACCATACAGCTCCTACTAGGTTTTGATCAGTAGAAAACAAGTCCAAATTGCTCTTTTACTGTAGAAGGTTGCCGACCCCTGGTCTAGACCAAAGAGGAGGTTTATGAAGGCAGTGAACAAAGACATGAAGGTTGCTGGTGTTAGAGAAGAGGGTGCAGAAGACAGGGTTAGATGGAGAAAGCTAATTCACTATGGTGACCCCTGAAGGGAAAAGTCAAAAGGAAAAGAAGAAAAAAGCTTCAATTTCCAGTTCTAAGTCTGGAGTTTCTGTTCAAAACCCTCAGTGAAACCATATGAAGAAACACTGATGAAAATTGTGTTTTTTACGTTTTACCATGTTCTTCTAGTATTATTCTCATGATGGAGGACATATAACTTTAAAAAAGGTTAAATTGCATTTCTGAGTATCTATTTTTTTAAAATCATTGTAAGTTAGGAGCAGTCCAAAAAATGCTATTAGAAAAAGCGTGTTGGTCCGACGTTGAAGCTACAACAGAACAGCACAGGCTCCCTGCTTCACTCCATTCTATTACCTTGAAGACAACTAGTGTCCCCCGCTATATCGCAGCTCACCTTATGGGATTGGTGTGTAATTTGGATGCTTCTTTTTCTCTCTTTTTTTTTTTTTTGAAACAGCAAACTGTGTTCTGCATCCTGATTGGCTGAAGGCCTTGTCAATCAATCTCCTCAATGACGTACTTCCTGTACAGATACATGCAGCTCTCCAAATCTATATAAATCTTCCATTACGATCAGATCATTCTATAACCCTTCATTTATTTTTCTATGAATTTTTTAAATGTTCATATTTGTCTGACAAAAGTCTATAAAGTGTGTCGTGAGGAGTTTTACGGCTTTAAAACATCTGTTATCATTCTTTGTGGATTTCACCCATCGGGGCTTATTTTTAGAACATGAAACCAAGGGGACATTAAAGTTCGGGGTATATTACAGTCTTGTTTACCTGTTGTGCTGGAGTGGAAGTCTGTTGTTTGGGTAAAGCTCCGCCTTTTGAGGAACAGACTCCATCAATATCCTCAGCTGAGTCATCAGAGATGGTAATGACATCAGGACCAGAGTCGATCACAATAACTTCCTCGAAAAACGACGATGGGAACTTTGAGCCTGTTGGCTGACTCTTCCTCTGATTTGGTTTCTCTGTTTTCTTTTTCTTGCAGTGTAGCTGTAGAGCAGGTGAGGAGGTCTTGGTGTCACTGTCCTGCGTTTCCTCGTGTTCCTCCTCTACCTCTGCCTTGTCCAACTCCCCAGCGTTAGAGGAGTAGTGAAGCTGGCTATAGAGGTGGAACTCCAGCTCGCTGATGCACACGGACCCTTCCGAGTCTTCATCATCTCGATACAGTTCATCCTCCCACTCCTCCCAGCTCTGCTCGGCATTGAACATCCAGCCTGCTGAAGACATGCAGACACAAACACACTTCACTAGGACACGAACGCCTGTTGATCCAGTGATGTAAGAGTGAAAACAAACTGAACAGACAAGAAAATAAACATTTTAGTGAGTAAGCTTTTCAAAAACAGTCTTAGAAAAAATTATCTATTTAAATAACAAATTAAAAAAAAAATGGTCAAAGAAACTGTTGATTAACCAATTCACTTACTTTTACTACCCTGTATTTACCCAAATTAGGTGTGTACACTTAAATACAGATGTCTTCCAATGTGAACAAAAATTTTTTTAAAAAGAAGTTGGTGATGGCCTAATCAGAATATCATAGGGGTGTTTCAGCTTTTTTTAAACGTAATTCAACTAAAATAAGCAGTTTTAGATCTGTAATGCGTAATAAGATGTTATAATTTCTAACAGTTGTAAACCTGCCTCACACAGGAAAGGTCTCCGGGGTTTGATG
>NW_023418628.1:4027-5287 GCF_002922805.2 Oryzias melastigma
ATTATTATTCCTTATAGTTTTAAATGTTTTAGGTTTTTAGGTTGTTCTTCGATAAAAATAAAAAAATACTATATTCTTTTGATTAAAGTAATATAGTTTAAAATCTAAAAAAGATTTTCTTCCTTCCCAACAATTAAAAAACAAAACAGATTTTCCTGCTGTATATAAGCAACTATTATCAATGAAGAGATCTCAAAACACTTGAGCCAAGAACAAAAACATCTGGAAAGCCTCTGCTGTCTAAATGTTAGAATCACACAATTTGATTTATAATTCAACACAATTCAATAATAAACTTTTTTTTCTAAATACCTTTAGTTTGAATAAGAAAAGTATTTCTACAGAAATAGGGATTTGACCTAAACTAAAATGGTTCTTTACTTTTTATGAAAATAATAAAATCATACATGTAAAAATAACCCAATCCTATGTACATTTGTGAAAAATATGAATAAATAACTTGATTATGGATTTATTTAACACAAGAAATGCTGAAAAGTCAGTCATATTTAAAGCCAGTGCTTTAAATATAGTTGGAGTCATTTAGAAGTGGGCAACATTTATTGACAGCTTATTGCTGAAATTCTAAATCAATGAATCTTAAAATATTAAGATGGTTGTTTCTGCATCTACAGGCCACCTACATTCACACTAGTCTCAAATAGGTAACCCACTGCAGCTCTCAAGCTTGCATGTTACGTAATTTAATACCATTATTAACCCTCGTCCGGATTCATCCGCTCAGCAATTTAATTCAGAGACTTTGAATATTAAAATCACTGCAAGTATTTTAATATTCAAACAGATTTTGTTCATAAAAGAAGAAAATTAACTTTGGAGCTTATTCGGCTTATTGCTGAAATTAAAATTAATATCATTAACAACTAGAGCGGGATGATTTTTATTTTTTTGTACTTAAAATCAATAATAGAAATAATTTACTCTCAGTACAGTTTCTAATAAAATTTCTCATCAAATCTACCAGACTCTCTTAAGTAAAATCAACCAGGGAATACTTTTAGAGCTCTGTCCTTTACCGTAACGTTCACAGTCAGTGAGACACTATGGAAATACTCAAGACATTGGTTGAAAAGAATAAATATTGATTTATTTGTCAAATTTGAATTTCAAAATTCATTTCATTTGGTCAGGAAAATCTGTTTTTACATATCTAGTTACTCTTAAACTGAACAGAAGTATAAATTGAATGAAAATGTGAATTTTAAAATTAAAAACTTTTACATTTTTCTGAAGAGATCT
>NW_023418629.1:0-2484 GCF_002922805.2 Oryzias melastigma
AGATGTCAGAGGAGGTTCTGGATCAGCTGGACCTGTACCAGTACACGACATCATCTGAGGGTAGACGGAGACTGATCCCAGCTGTGAGGAACTGCAGAAAGTTCAAGTGAGTCCAGAAGTGATTGTGATGATAAATCAGATCAGTGTTCAGATCTTCAACATTCATCTTCTAGCATTTGTGGTCACACATTTCAATCTAACACCAGCATTAGAAGAATCAACACAAAGCAGCATTTAGATTTGATTTCTGGAATCCAGTCCAACTCTCCAGACCTTCCTGATTCTGTCAAAAAGCTAACTGCCCCTAAACCTTCTCACTGATGGCTCCACTCAGAGCTGCAGCTAGAGACTACTGTAGTGATCATCTATTCTGTTCAGTTTCCATTGAGACTTCTGTCTAATCAGATTACAAATAATGAAAGGTTTGAAAATGATTGGAAATTAAAAGATGAAAGAAGAAAATCAGTTTGTTTTTCACACATAAATGATCTTTTTAGCTAAAGATCAAAGAAGGATCATATTAGTCCAAATGAAATCCAGAACCTTCTGAATGGTTTGAACACAAAGCAGACGGTCCAGAATGAGAGGATGTCTTCATTTCCACATGTCAGTCATTCTAGAAGCACATTTCTAGAATGCTCTTTCTTCTGTTCATCATCTTCTTTCTAGAGAAATCATTGATCTGTGAATGAAAGCGTTTGAGAACTCAAAGAAGAAATGGAAGCAGAAACTGATTCTTTCTTCTGATCCTTTTGGTTCCTTTAGTTCAGTCAATCATCTGTCATCATCTGCATTCATACAGTCTCTGTTGAAGATCTGAGTCCAACACACAGAAAATCAGGAAATCTGTCTGAAATCTGCTTTTTCATCAGCTTGCATTGATTTGTTGATCCAGTTCCATTGAAAGGACTCATGTTTTAGACGTCTTTCTTCTCTTTTTCTGGATTCTTGTTTCTCTGATGCTTCATGACTGAAGTCTGAATGTTGATCCTCATGTTCTAAAGGGAATGAATGAGTCAAAGAAGCTGTGAGGCAGAAATGACAGGATGTAACAGAATGTGCTGTTTCCATGACAACACAAACGGCTTCAGAAAGCATCAAGTCCAGATTTAGAAAAGCTCTTTCAGAATAGAAACNATTCATACAGTCTCTGTTGAAGATCTGAGTCCAACACACAGAAAACCAGGAAATCTGTCTGAAATCTACTTTTTCATCAGCTTGCATTGATTTGTTGATCCAGTTCCATTGAAAGGACTCATGTTTTAGACGTCTTTCTTCTCTTGTTCTGGATTCTTGTTTCTCTGATGCTTCATGACTGAAGCCTGAATGTTGATCCTCATGTTCTAAAGGGAATGAATGAGTCAAAGAAGCTGTGAGGCAGAAATGACACGATGTAACAGAATGTGCTGTTTCCATGACAACAACACAAACAGGTTCAAGAAAGCATCAAGTCCAGATTTAGAAAAGCTCTTTCAGAATAGAAACAGTCACTTTACCCTCTTTCTACCATGAAGACCTTCTGGAAAGTTCTGCCTGAAGGTTGGTGCTGCTGTGGTTCTGTTCATGACGGGAGACGTGGATCTGAGGAGGAAACTGGATCCAAAGTTCTGCAGCAGAACAGGAAGATGAACTGTTGTTGTTTCCAGCTTCAGAACCAATAAAAAGATGGAAAGAGAAAAGTGGATCAGAAGCAACATTTCAAACTGTCAACATTCATCATCATGATGGTCAGAGTGACAGCAGTCAGTCTCTGTGATCCAGATGTTCTACTGTCAACTTTGTGGTCCAGACCTCAGATCACTGACAGACTGAGGACAGCATGAAGCTCCATGGAGCTCCACCTTCTCTCCTCCAGCTGCAGATGAAAGCAACACAAAGATGAAGGTCTGAGAGAGACTGATGAGGAGGACTGTTTCATGATGAAGATGAAGCTCTGATGAAGAGACAAATGTCCAACTGGAACTTCATCACAGCCTCAATTCATCATCACCTGTTTCTGTCTTTCTGTCTCTTCACAGAATTCCAGGATGTAGACTCTCAGAGACTCACTATGAAATTGTGGCCTCAGCTCTGAAGTCCAACCCGTCCCACCTGACAGAACTGGACCTGAGGAACAATCCCATCCAGGATTCATCCATGAAGGTTCTGTGTTCTGGACTGGAGAGTCCAAACTGCAGACTGCAGACTCTGAGGTCAGAACATTGAAGCTGCTGGTTGGTTCATTTCTACATTTGTAGTTCTTCACTGAAGCTGAAAGGTTTGGATTCAAAGAGTTTCTGGATTTTCCAGAACTTGAATCATTTGGTTTTTTTCATTGTCATTCAGCCGTTTCTCTATTTCCGACCTGTTCTTGCTGTGAAAGGGTTTTTTTCTTTGTCCAGTGAGACTTCATGAATTTAGAAACATTTGGATTAAAGCAGATTAATTATATTTTCTCTACTTTTCTTTTTCTCGACAGACAAAGACATTGAATTTCTGTAGTTT
>NW_023418629.1:2526-5291 GCF_002922805.2 Oryzias melastigma
TGACACACGTGCACAGTAGTGCTATTCAGTAGTGATGTCACAGGAATGTCTAGGAAGGTTCCAGGTATTAGAATAACATACTAACAGAGCTTGAATATGTGGGAACTTCAGAAAAATCACAGGAAAAAGTGTCCAATGTCATTTCTGCAAGACAGAACTTGTGTTCCACAGCAGCTCTACGGTGAAACATGAACACATGAAGAGGAAACGCATTGTGACGGAGGAGGATCATGAAAGAGAGTTTCAGCTAGCTAAACTAAGCTAAGCTAACATGGGCGCTAACAGAGAGCTAGCTCTGCCGCGGCAGTTTTCCGGTTCAAATAGATCATGTGCTGCTGTCATTATGGGCTGTATGGTGATAAACCAATAGATCTGCAGCAGATCCGTGTCTACAGAGCCTCTCTGTCTGCACCGGGAACGTTTCAGAATCCGTGCTCTTCCAACCAAACGCCACCACATTAAAGCAACATTCCAACAGAACAACATTAAAGAGGTAGCACAGATTTATTTGGGTCTGCGTATGTGCAGTAGGTGTAGGTAGTGAAAGAATACAAGTACTGTTGTACATTCTAACATTCCTGCTTTTCTCCCTTTTTAAAAATAGACATTATCCTACTTTTTGAAGATGTAACGTCTGAAAGCTCTTTGTTTCTATGGACATCCTGAGGTTTTTCTGGTTATTCAGGAATATCTGGAGTTCAAAGATGTCGTTCATGTTTTGCTTTGATAAATCGGCCCGTGAGCAAATAATTCAGTGTTTCTAAATGTTGAAATACTTTCTAGATGTCTTATCAGGATGGCTCAGTGGGCTCGGGGTCGGGCTGCAGGAAACCTGGGTTCAGTCTCCAGGGCGTTCATTGAGCTTCTTCCAGATGACGTTGCTGCCTAACTAGGTTCCCTGAGCCTTTCAAAGACAGGGTTGTGTCAGGAAGGGCATCCGTCTAGAAACTCTGCAAACCACTGATACCAAATAGTGGATGCTGTTTTGCTGTGGCGCCCCCTGAAACCATCCTCCAGAGAACTGAAAGACACACCTGAGCTCACCTGGAGACGAGGACGTGCTCGTCTACATGGTGGACCCGGAGAACCCCAAAACTCTCAGCCTTAAAATGACAACAGCTTGAAACTAATTACACACAAATCTTTAAAAAATGAAGCACAGACCAGCTCACACACACACAACACTTCAGTTACCCACAATTCCATGGTGAGACTTATTCCACGTCTCACTGATTCATCTGTAAGTGTTGCGTTTAAATGCTGCTAGAATGCTCGTTCATCAGAGTTTTCTTATCAGCCGTTTTAAACTCAGATTATAAATAATATCCAGTAAACTTGACATTTTTCCTCTTTCTTAAAAAGAAATTCCCAATAATTCATATAAAAAGTCTAAATAAGCATTTTTAAAACACTTATCCTTTAAAAATAAAAGTATTTTCCAGAAAAGAACACTTCCTGTCTGCAGCCCCGCCCCTGACAGTTCCTCTGACACCGGGTTCTGTCCTGCGTTTGGCCGTAGTTTGGGGCCCCTGGTCTATAGCATTGATGTATGGATGATTCCAAATCCCATCAGGTGTGAACCAGCAGGTAAAAACATCTATCAAAGTAAAGCATCAACTGCCATCATTTGAGAGTGGACTCTTTGGACTCTCTGCCAGACAGAGATTCTTAGAATGGCTGCTTTCCAGCATGACCATCACTAGTGTGTCTAGACTGAACAACATGGCTGCTCTCTCCACACTTTTCTACACCTTTCCTTTCATTTCAGATGAAACTCTTCTATCACACCTGACATTCCAACCTGCTGCTCTCTTCTTCACTTCTGTTCCACACTCTCCATGACTCTGGATACTTTCAAAAGCTCACTTTTGGAACATCCATGTGGATGAAAATGGACAGGAATATCATTCTAGAATAAATCCTCTGAAACCTTCAATAACTGATGTCAGCAGCTGCATGGATCAGTTGGTTGTAGGACTGGAGAGCAGCAAACCTGCTTCTCTTCCTAGAGTCCACAATGATCTTAATCCAGTGTGAGTCCTTAGTCAAGACTCTTCATGCTGCTGTCTAACTATGGAACCACAAGGAGGTCCAAGTCTGGGTCTCCCTGTGCCGGTCTCCAGATCCAAATACAGGCTTGTGTCAGGAAGGACATCCGGGGTCAAACTCTCAGCTTTCACTGTGGAGACCCTGATGGGATGTGCAGAAAGGTCAACAACAAACCTTAGATTGAGTGAACATCGTATCAGCAGATCTCCATCCTTCTATGTGTCTCCTATAGAAATGAACAGACTAGAATCAACCCTCTGACGTGATCAGAGCTCTTCATTGTCATTTTAAGAAGACAAATCTTGGTTTTCTCTTGGTTTCACTTTAAACTCCAAACCTCTGTGCATGTCAGAGCGGGACAGGGCTGCAGCTGCAGCTGTTTGACACACAGGAAAATCAACAACAAGATTTTCAAGAAACAGAAAAAATGCTTTTCTGGTGGTAGGAAGGACGAGTTTGATTCAGTAAAAGCAGAAACATTCACTGGTGTAACAGCACAACACGTCAAACTATGTGGTATTTAACATTTGAATAGAGAAGATGATCATTTGAAGAACAGCTGAAACCAAAACAGAGAAAAACAACGATTCCTCCATCATCAAACTCTGTCATTAGACCTGAAGCATCAATAACTTCCTGTTGAATCTTTCTGCTTGGTTTCCTGACCATGGCTGAAGGCTGCTCTTCCTCTGTGGTTCACATGTTTGTTTTAGAGG
>NW_023418630.1:0-5276 GCF_002922805.2 Oryzias melastigma
CTCCCACAAGTGCCAACAGCGCTGCTCAACGGACCAATCATTGAGCCCTGTTGAGCAGAGGTCCCGCTCAACGGACCAATCAGTGTGCCCTGTTGAGCAGCAATGAGAAGCCGCTGCCGTTCGGTTTTCGGCATCAAAACAGCGGTCTTCCTCTAAAATAAAACTTCTTGTCCGTCGGATAAAAGTGAACGAACGAGCGGGATACCTTTGATGGTAGCATTTCCTCTTTTCGTATCTCTTTCTGAAGATTTAATTCATTTTAGCTTGCTAGTTTTAATGAAAAGCGAAAATTGCGCATTTATTTATCACGTAGCTATCGGTCATCAAAACATGGATTCCTCCTTTGAATGTGAGTACTGTAAGAGCCGCTTCTCCACGAAGTCCAATCTCACGCGCCACGTAAAGACACACACCACACCGCCGTCTTTTCGCTGTGATTCCTGTGAGAAGACTTTCACCCAGAAGCAGCATCTGCAGGGTCACCTGATGCTGCATCTCTACCCCGTGATCCCACTGTACAAACCCGACGAAGCACAGCTGTCCTGCACAAGTCTTGCTCGACAGGCTGTCAAAGAATCCAAGACAGTAGATCCTGTTCGGTTGAACAGGATCACTGCAGAGGAAGCTGCTAAAAAAATAAGGAGGAGAATTGTGGCTCACACAATTAGTCATTACATTTGGAAAGTACCCGGGACAAACCTTCAAGTGGCTTCTTAAAAATGACATTAGATGGGTAGTTTGGCTTTTGGCTGAATTCATATTGAAGGGAGAAACAAATGAAGCTTTGAAGTGGCAGAAAGAAAGGCTGCTGGAGCCGGTGAAGAAGTTTCCTTCAATTACAGTTCACCTGGACAGGAGAGTACAGTTAAGCATCTCTTAACACAGAACACAAGGCATGTGGTTTGTTTTAAATGTGATGCTCGTGTAGGATGTTCGTGTGTAATCCATGCATGAACAATATGGAATATCCATCCCCAGAAACACAAAGAAAAACAGGAGGAAAAACCTGGTGCTGCTGCTGACCGTCAAGACAATCCCGGCTACATCCAAGATGCTGAGCTTCTTACGCTAGCAGATATTTGCGGTTTTATTACTACATGTTACTGATATGAGCGCACTACTTGTGTTATTGTTTTCCACGTGTGATCTGTTCTCAGAGGGCATCTTGGCCTCATCTGACGTTGCCGTTTCCACCCGTTTGACCACTGTCGGAAGGATTGTTTCCTGTGATGCAGAGGAGAAAGCTGCACATCTTTCAGAGGTAGGAGCTTTTTAATTTCCAAGTAAACGAAGTGGTATTAATGCAAATGAGAAAACCAACAGCATCTTTAGATGTGCATTGAGTCACTAAGCGTTTTTGTTTCAGGCAGGCAAGCAGGAGGAGGAGGAGGAGGAGGAGGAAGAGGAGGAAACGTCAAGGTTTCAATGCCCGACTGAGGCTGCTGTCATCCTTGAAGGCTGGCAGAAAACTTGGGAGCAGCCGTCGTCAGCGAACTACTAGGGCATTCCACCACAAGACGTCCGGTGGCTGAAGGAAAATGAGGATTATGGATTGTATAAAGCAACCGCAGCACATAAAACCAAAAGTGGAGAAATCGTCAGGCGAAAAATGCTGAAGGACAAGATGGAATTCAACCCTCCTCCTGTTCTGACCTATTTGGGTGGCTCAATTCCAAATATGTTTTCCTTTTTCACTGCACCTGTCTTCTTTTGGCGACCTGTTGGCATTCTGCATGCAAAAATCTGGTGCCCAAACACCAACTGCCCCGCCCTCCAAACACCTTTCTTATCAGGAAAGGTTACTCGTCTTCTGCACGACAGGTTTGTGGCCTCAAGTCCTTTTACACTCTCCTGTCAGAGAGACTGCTGTGCACGTACTGTGAAAGGGTAAGAAATGCCGGGGAAAAAGCAGGTGACGTGAGCAGAGATCAGGACCCCCAGCAGCAGTACACCTGGCTCGCATCAAGCCCATGGATTCTAATGAATTTGGCTCCAGCAGTACAGCACATGTTTCCAGCCATACTGTGTGGAAAGCGCTCCACATATTGTCATACTTGCAGCCAGCCGGGAACTACACTCCTCCAGTCAAACAGAGCCCTCTTCCATCTGCACGAGTGCTGCGTCGAGCACACATGATCTCTGAAATGGAGAAGATGCCCGTGTATCGTTCCATGATACTGAGCGTGACGGGAGAAATCCTGTGCATCGACGCCACAAAGCAGGTATTTATGAGATATTTAGAACACAGAGGCATTCAGAGAATTGTGTAAGTGCTCTGTATTAATCACAGTTTTGTCTTCTGTTTTGTATGTGTTGCAGATACTGAGAAAGATCTACGGTGACGGCCAAGCAACAATGCAGTTCCTCACGAGTGTCTTGAACGAATGGGGTCAATTTGTGACCACCGTTGTGATGACGTCAGACTCTGAAGACTGCTACAAGAGAATGGCCCGTGGACTGACTGCCAGGTTATAGCGCGCCCAGGCACCTGCTCCAAAAATCCTCTACGCAGACAGCCACTGCTGTTGGTAAGTTGCAATGCCGAACGCTTATGGAACTACGTAATATGTCACATGTCATGCGGCTTTGATTTCCTCCTAAGCATGCTTGTTTAGACATTTTAAACATAACATCCTTCAAGTTAATTTACATCTCACCAAAAGCTTTAAGGCACGTCCATGCTGGAATCCTTGTTTGCTGACTGGATTGAAGAGGGCATGGTGATCCGGCTTGACATTCGTCACTGGCTGCACCGTTGGGATGCTGTGGTGATCAGGCAGACTCACGCCAAGTATGGAGCCTTCATGAGCGCCATGGCTGGAGCCCTGCTGGCCTACAACCAGGCAGATATGCGACTGCTGATCTCTGCCGTTCGGAATGGCAACAAAGAAATGTACTCCAAGTACAGTGATGAGGAGAGGATTTCCTTTTTTATGCCAAACCAGATCAAGAGCTACGTTCACCGTGTGACCAGGGGTGTTGAGGTAAGTCAAAGACTCAATATTCTTCTGAATGTTAGCCCTCTTACTGTAATTTCACTCACACATTTATGTTACATAACAACTTCATCTTCAGATTTGTTGACTTTTTATGAGAACTATTTCTTATTATCTGTGTGTTTTATGCTTCTCTGTGTGTTTCAGGACAGCGCTGTTGCTGTGGAGTTCATCTTGGAGCAGTTCAAGGGACCAGCTGGGCTGGACATTGATGGGATCCCTTTGTTTAAGGATGACGCCGCTGTCAGCAGTCACTGGGCAACTGCAAGCAAACATCTAAGCTGTATGCAGGTGAGACGTTTATTTAAAAAAATAGCTCTCAAAAATATGAATAACATTTAGGAAAAAAAATTTATTTGACTTTTGTTTGCAATCTTGCAGGACCCATCTGGCATACCGTTGTACATCAGCACCAAGGTCGTGACCCTGAATGGCGTTGAGCTGAACAGGTACAAGTGTCAATGAGGGACCAACGCTTTGGAAGGGCTGCATGCCCATCTTCCTCGAGCAGTTCCCTCCCAGAGGTGTGGCATCATGCCCTTTCAGGTGTGTAATACTTATTTGTCCTATGTCTTCACAAAGTAAACAATGTAAGAAAAAAATGTAGCTACAGGACAATTTTTATCCAAAATTGGCAGATTTGCTCCTCTGAAGCAAATTTATCATTTACCAGTCTAATACAACTTATGGGTTCTTTCTCGTTTTTCTCGTGGTTTGGTTGTCTCCATTTCCTTCATTACAGGTATACCTCATATCTTTTGCGGTCCAGTGGAACAGTCGGATGGAGTCTCTGCGAGTTGCTGGGAAAGAGCGCCAGCCTTCCTGCATGGATCCAAGACGTATACAGCTGCTATACCAGCAGTCAGAGCTTCTGTTTGGGAGGGAACACTTGTTCAAGCCAGACTTCACAGCACCGATGCCACTCCCTCAGTCGTACACCGCTCCTGATGAGGAGGAACTCCTGGGTGTTGAGTATGCACTGTGCCAGTCCACCAACTTTGCCTCCCGAGAATACTACATCAACCAAGGTATAAAGACTTTACTTAACAAGCTCACCAAACTATTGCAAAAAAGCTGAATAACTGTGAATTTTTGCAGCTGAGGAAGAGCAGTCTCGTGAAGAGGAGGAAGAACAACAAGACGGGTCTTTGGACAGTAAATCTGCTGAAGACTGCGATGAGGGTATCAGCCTTGAGGACGATGCCAGCGAGGACCCCATTGACTCTGTCCACCCCAAACACACAGTGCTCACCTCAGACGAGCAGGTCGTGGAGGAAGTGAGTCCAGCACAGCAGGATGTCCTCATGGGTTGCAGGAAGCTTCATCTTCCAGGATTTGAGGAAGTTGAAAACCTTGCGATGGTCCTCTTGCTGTTGGTCGACGACAGTGACCGCCACACCATCCCGGCTGAACTTCGCCACAGGATACAGACTGCTGCTGGTCAACTCCATGAACATGACAAGTCTGCAGTAAAATTTGTAAAGAAGTATGAGTCGAAATGGGGCTACACGCTGTTTGGCAGGTGCCTTGGACCGGCAACGTCAGAAAACATTGCAGCACAAAAAACAAAATCTGCCAGGTTGACCCATGATCAAGCAGCCCAGATGACAGAAGACTCCCGCTTGCTGTACTTTCTCATAAAAATGCTGAAAAACAGACCACCTGCAAGCCACACACACACTNTGGACCGGCAATGTCAGAAAACATTGCAGCACAAAAAACAAAATTTCCCAGGTTGACCCATGCTCAAGCAGCCCAGATTACAGAAGACTCCCGCTTGCTGTACTTTCTCATAAAAATGCTGAAAAACAGACCACCTGCAAGCCACACACACTCCAACCAAAATCAGCCTTGTAGTTAAAGCTCAGTACAAACGGATTGTGGACCCAATCCTGTCTGTGCTAAACATCCCTTTACCAAATATCAACTCAAAATCTATCTCTGCATTCCTTACTAGAGAGGAGAAGGCAAACTACAAGGCAACTGTGGCGCCACAAGTGACATCCCACCAAAGGGTCCTCTCAGCAGAGCCGTTGCCTGCAGCCCCACGCTTGCCACACTCCCTTCCTGCACCCAACAGACTGGAGGTGCAGTATGATGTTGTCCCTCATCTGGCTGGGAAGAGATGGGCAGAAAAGAGGAGGTATGAAGAGACGGAGCCTAGAACAACCCATAGGAAAATAGAAGCAAAAGTGGGTTCTGCAGCATCTCAAAGCACTACGAATGCTCCCATCCTATTGGTTGTACCATCACAACCTCAGGCCCCAACCCTGTCATTTC
>NW_023418631.1:0-2259 GCF_002922805.2 Oryzias melastigma
ATCTTCCAGGAGTTGGAGCAGTGGTGTTATCTTAGCTTCCAGCAGTGCTGCTAGCTTAGATTCAGAGACAACTGCTGGGGTTAGTTTAGCCTGGATGTCGGCTAAGGCGGTTTTGAGCTCTGCCAGATCGGCTTCAGGATTTTCTTCTGTGCCATGTTCAACTCTCCTCGTTGCGGTAGTTGTTGCTGCAGCTTGGTGATTAAAGTCGCCTGTGGGCAACTTTAAAAAAACATAAGACTTTAAAACCCGAAGAGTTAAGGAGCACTGGAGACACGCGTCTGCTCGTGACCCGGAACCGGAAATTAGAAAGTTAGAAAGAAACTTTCTGTCTGACTGAGCTGTCGGTGAGCTTCAGTTTCAGGTGAGCTGGACGATTATCAACTTTTTGTGTTAGCTGTGGGTTCATGCAGGAACAGAAAGTTCTGGATGGACCAGAAGCCCGATCAGAACTCGGACACGGCGGTTCAGAGCCGCTCCTGAATGAAAGCCTCTCTACAGACGGGGGCTGGTCCGGAGTTCTCCCGGCGCCACTGTGTGGTGGAGAAGACCTCGCTGTACGACATGGACTGCAGCGGCTCCCAGGTGCTGGTGGCCTGTCAGGACCGGAACGTCAGGTGTGTGTATCAGGGGGCGGGACTTCAGTGATGTGTGGCTGACGCTGCGTCCGTCCTCAGAGTCTACGGCGTGGACAGCGGGAAGATGAGGCGGTGCCTGAAAGGTTCGGGCAGCGACAAAGGCTCCCTGCTGAAGGTACGCTCCACGCCTCCAGGCGTCCGGATCTGGCTCGGAACCGCCGCTGATCCAAGTGTGTCCGCAGGTCCGAATGGATCCATCCGGGTCGCTTTTCGCCACCAGCTGCTCCAACAAAAACATCGACGTCTTTGATTTGGAGACGGGAGAGTGCGTGGCCTCGATGTTCGGTCACTCAGGTTAGCCCCTCCCCCTGGGATGGTGTCATCAGAGTGAGTCGCTCACCTGCCGCTGTCTCCGCAGAGACGGTCACGAGCCTGAGGTTCAGCCCGGACTGCCGCCGCCTCTTCTCCGCGTCGGGCGACAGGTGAGTGGCGCCGGCCCTGCAGCCACCGATCTGAGCTTCGCTCAGCTGTCTTCTCCTCCTGCAGCTGCATCTTCGTGTGGAGGCTGGACGATCACATGACCAACACCATGAGCAGGAAGCTGCCGCTCCGGCCCGCCCACCGCCGGCCCGGCATCAGGTGAGCAGCAGGAACGGTGTGCAGGGCGCTCTGTCGGCGGCGGTTATTTAGCGGCTCTCTGTCTGCAGGAGGGAGACCTTCATCACGGCTCCTGCAGCTCTGCTGCCCCCAGCCGAGGAAGAGGAGGAAACTGAGCGGCGGACCCCGGTCAGACTGGACACGGCCGACGGTGAGGGGAGGAGGGGAGGCTGCTGGTTAGTCTGACGCTCAGAAAGGTTGAGGCTGAAGGACCAGCAGAACCGGAGAGAACGTGGAGGAGTCCCTGTCTGCCGGTGTTCTAACGATCTGTCCTACCTCGTGACATTTTCCTCCCCGTAGCACAAACCGATGGATATCCAAACGTCCTCCTCCTGCTGAGGCCATGAAGATGACCTATTTTCAGTTTGCGCAGTAAGTGTAGGCAGGACAGATCAGGAAGGATTTATGGAACACCGGCAGACTGAAGTTTGAATGGTGGGTTTGTGGACATCCAGGACCACCTCAGTCCAGGAAACAAACTCTAAACCCCCATGGAGATGTGGGGGCGGGGCTTTGATCTTCTCGTGTCTGCAGTTCTAATTGGTTCTTTCCGTTCCAGACCCTCTGCTGCTGCAGACCAACGGGAAGCTGCCGCTGTGGTTCAGGAAGCTGGTCAGTGCACGGTTCCTCTCCCTGTTCTGGTTCCTTTATGTTCTGGTTTCACTTGGTTCTGGTTCCTCTAGGTTCTGGTTCCTCTAGGTTCTGGTTTCACTTGGTTCTGGTTCCTCTAGGTTCTGGTTTCACTTGGTTCTGGTTCCTTTATGTTCTGGTTTCACTTGGTTCTGGTTCCTCTAGGTTCTGGTTCCTCTAGGTTCTGGTTTCACTTGGTTCTGGTTCCTCTAGGTTCTGGTTCCTCTCCCTGTTCTGGTTCCTTTATGTTCTGGTTTCACTTGGTTCTGGTTCCTTAACGTTCTAGTTCCTTTAGGTCCTGGTTCCTCTTGGTTCTTGTTCCTCTAGGTTCTGGTTCCTCTAGGTTCTGGTTCCTCTAGGTTCTGGTTCCTCTAGGTTCTGGTTCCTTAACGTTCTA
>NW_023418631.1:2397-2805 GCF_002922805.2 Oryzias melastigma
GTTCCTCTTGGTTCTGGTTCCACTTGGTTCTGGTTCCTTTACGTTCTAGTTCCTTTAGGTCCTGGTTCCTCTTGGTTCTGGTTCCTTTAGGTTCTGATTCCTTTAGTTCCTGGTTTCACTTGGTTCTGGTTCCTCTAGGTTCTGGTTCCTTTATGTTCTGGTTTCACTTGGTTCTGGTTCCTTTGGTTCTGGTTCCACTAGGTTCTGGTTCCTCTAGGTTCTGTTACTTTTAGGTGCTAATTCATTTAGGTTCTGGTTCCTTTAGGTTCTGGTTTCTCTAGGTTCTGGTTCCTCTAAATTTTGGTTCCTTTTGGTTTTGGTTCCTCTAGGTTCTGTGCTCCTGACTTTTATTTCCTCTCCAGCAGGCTGAAGGCGGAGCCTGCCCTCTCAACCAATTAGAGCCCGCAC
>NW_023418631.1:2886-5230 GCF_002922805.2 Oryzias melastigma
GTTCCTCTAGGTTCTGGTTCCTCTAGGTACTAGTTCCTCTTGGTTCTGCTTCCTTTATGTTCTGGTTTCACTTGGTTCTGGTTCCTCTAGGTTCTGGTTCCACTTGGTTCTGGTTCCTTTGGTTCTGGTTCCTCTAGGTTCTGTTACTTTTAGGTACTAATTCATTTAGGTTCTGGTTCCTTTAGGTTCTGGTTTCTCTAGGTTCTGGTTCCTCTAGATTTTGGTTCCTTTTGGTTCTGGTTCCTCTAGGTTCTGTTTCCTCTAGGTTCTGTGCTCCTGACTTTTATTTCCTCTCCAGCAGGCTGAAGGCGGAGCCTGCCCTCTCAACCAATTAGAGCCCGCACCCCCCCAGCCTCAGTGCCGGTGGTCGAAGCGTGCGACCCCCCTCGTCGTTTGCTCCACTGAATCGGATCAGGAGGAAGAGGAGGAGGAAGATTTTCACCCTCAGAGCCTGGAGCATCTGCTGGGGGAGCCGGAGGTGAGGACCACCTGCTCAGGTGAATTCTGCGTCACATGACCTGTCAGCTGACTGCACGTGTGGCCTGCAGACGGTGGGGGAGCTCGGCAGCACCTTCATGGTGTGCGGCGACAGCACCTGTACAGGTGTGGACAGGTGAGTCCTCTTCACGGCTGCTCAGCTGGCGTGACTCCTCCTGATCGGCGTTTGTGCCTCCAGATGCTTCAGCATCGACGACACCACCCAAACGCAGAGCCAGCTGGAGGCTGCTGGACAGGGGGCGGAGCCTGTGTGGAGCACGCAGCTGAGCCCGGACTCGGCATGCTCTGAAGGCTCAGCAGGAAGTCTGGATCAGCACCACGACCCAGGTCAGTTTGAACAATGTTCTGGTTCTTGTACTCGGCTCCTCCTCTGCTCCTGCAGGCCTCCTCTGGTTCTGTTTTGGTTTCGTCAGGAGGGGTTTGCTCGTTCCTTTGAGATCCTGTTGGGTCCAAACTGAACCTCCATGTTTCTGGAGACGCAGCAGAACCCAAAAGCTGCAGATGAGTTCTGATAAAGCGTTGTGATCCGGGTCTAGTGTTCTGCCCTCAGACATTCAAACTCAAGTGCAGCCTCACCGCCACTTGACTCTGAGATGCACTCGCACGTCTGCGTCTGCGGCTGCAGACGTCTCAGAATCACCATCTTTACAGTAACAATACATTGATATTAATTCATTCAGTACAATGAAGATGACAGAAGAACAACGGCCCAGAAAAGGTGGAGTTATGGTTTCTACGGCGTCCTCTGTGTTCCTGAAATACTCATCACCAAAAACTGAGTTCAATCACCATCATTTGTTTCCTTGACAGTTTTTGTCAGGAAACCTTTTCTGAAAGCAGACTGTGAGGAAACGCTGTTAGCTTTGCTGTCTTGCATAAAGATTCACTGAGACAAAACTTATCTTCAGCATTTTACTAGCAGGATGAGCGAACGGACAGTGGTTACATTCAATATACATACTTGAGCGCTTTAGCCTCTAGCCTGGACCGTTTTAGCCTCTGTAACTGTAGCATCAACAGTGTTAGCCTTTATCGTGTTAGCCTCTACCGTGTTAGCCTCTAACGTGTTAGCCTCTACCGTGTTAGCCTCTACCGTGTTAGCCTCTATCGTGTTAGCCTCTGCCGTGTTAGCCTCTACCGTGTTAGCCTCTGCCATGTTAGCCTCTACCGTGTTGGCCTCTGCCGTGTTAGCTTCAACCATTTAGCCTCTATCGTGTTAGCCTCTACCGTGTTGGCCTCTGCCGTGTTAGCTTCAACCATTTAGCCTCTACTGTGTTAGCCTTTACCGTGTTAGCCTCTGCCGTGTTAGCCTCTGCCGTGTTAGCCTCTGCCGTGTTAGCTTCAACCATTTAGCCTCTACCGTGTTAGCCTTTACCGTGTTAGCCTCTACCATTTAGCATCTACCGTGTTAGCCTCTACCGTGTTAGCCTTTACTGTGTTAGCCTCTACCATTTAGCATCTACCGTGTTAGCCTCTGCCGTGTTAGCTTCAACCATTTAGCCTCTATCGTGTTAGCCTCTACCCTGTTAGCCTCTATCGTGTTAGCATCTACCATGTTAGCCTCTGCCGTGTTAGCTTCAACCATTTAGCCTCTACTGTGTTAGCCTTTACCGTCTTAGCCTCTACCCTGTTAGCCTCTACCCTGTTAGCCTCTGCCGTGTTAGCTTCAACCATTTAGCCTTTATCGTGTTAGCCTTTTCCGTGTTAGCCTCTACCCTGTTAGCCTCTGCCGTGTTAGCTTTTACTGTTTAGCTTGTCATCTTTTTTCAGAAAACAGGCATTTTCGAGGGCCAGCTGGTTTTACAGAAATCCTGTCAAATCTTGCTTACCTGTACCAGGTGTGTTT
>NW_023418631.1:23185-25916 GCF_002922805.2 Oryzias melastigma
TACTATCTGGTGCGCACCAGTTACTAACCAGAACATTTTTTATTTGTAAAAATTGAAGTAAAAAAAAAAGTCTGGTTAGTAGTAGGTGCACTCCAGATAGTAACTTTTACAGAACTCCTATGTATTATTAGACAGAATAAAAATTAAATTTCGATTCATTTTTTTTTCTTTTTTAAACTTTGATGTCCCTTTACAGGACATGTGTCAAAGTCACGGCCCTGGGGCCGGATCCGGCCCTCCATGTGATTCTATCCGGCCCTCCAGATCATTTTATTTTATTCTTATTAATGACCCGATGTTATCTTGAGCTCATTTCTAACTTGTATAATTTTGACAAAATATACTTTTATGAAGACAAAATTATTGAAAGTTATTTAAGGTTTAAGTTGATTTATTCTGGAATAATATTCCTGCCTTTTTATTATTCATAATTATGTTAAAAAGTTACAGTTTTAAAGGTTTAACAATGTAGTTTTAGCGTTCAATAAATGTTTATCCTGTTCGGCCCGCGACCTCAGGTGTGTTTTGGGTTTTGGCCTCCTGTCTGATTGAGTTTGACACTCCTGGTTTAGGGGGAATAAACAAAAAACTTTTTGGATTATTTTCTTCTTTTCTGGGCAGTAAAAGGGTTAAAGTCAAACTTCACAGCTTCAGTAAGTTTTCTCAGCTTTTGGTCAGTAAATAACATCTTCAGTCGTCGCTATTCGGACATGAAGCCCCTTTGACTTCAATCTCCAACTGTATCTTTCTGCAACACCAACTGAACGACACGCCGATGCGAGAGCCTCACCTCGGTGGCAAAGACGCGCTGCTCCATCTGCTCGGGGATGAAGAAGACGCCGTGATACAGGCTGTCCTTTGCAAAACTGAGGAGGGGGACAGTCAGGGGTGAGTCACATTGGGTCTGACGGTGGCGCTGCGTGCAGCAGTGCGACAGACAGACCGGACAGATCAGATAAAGACGGCCGACAGGCAGCTGCACGTCTGCACGCACAGACGAGCACAGACACAGATAGCATCGCATCCTTATTGCCTTACAGGTCAAACTTGCTCCTCTCCAGGTGCTGCTCCTCTTTGGCCAGGTTGCAGTCTGCCAGGTTTCTTTTGAACACAGACATGTCGCCTCCCTTCTCCGCCAGCGCCGCATCTTTGTTGGACATTTTGAGATGCCCCCCAGGAAGCAGCAAGGACTCCTTCTCCTTCAAGCTGCTCCCATTGTTGGGGATCCCTCCACCGATCACGGCGTTGCGGTTGTTCACCGCCTCCAGATCGTTCTTCACTGATGTGGAAACTGCGGCTCTCTCCCTGCTGCGGCGCAGCTGCCGCAGGATGTGCACGGCGGCGCACACCAGCATGGACAGCATGATCAAACCCAGCGTGATGGCTGCAACCAGCGCCGGGGAGACGTCTTCCTTCTCAGTGGGGAGAGGGTACTCACAGTTGTTACCCATGAAGCCCGGAGAGCACTTGCAGATTGGGCCGGTGAAGTGGGCGTAGCAAGCGCCGCCGTTGAGGCAGGGAAACCGGTCACAGGGGTTTCTGTGCTCGGAGCAGTCATTGCTGGTGAAGCCCAGCGGGCACCGGCAGGTGAAATTGTTGACGCCGTCCACACACGTGCCGGCGTTCAGGCAGGGGCGGCTGGCGCAGTCATCGATGTTGGTCTCGCAGCGGGACCCCGTGAAGCCGAGCGGACAGCGGCACGTGACCTGGTTCATCAGGTCCAAACACTGAGCACCTGCGGAGAGCAGAGGCAGCGGTTAGAACGCCAAATACTGGTCCTCAAGGTGGAAGGAAGTACAGATCATTTCCTCCAAAGTTTGAGGAACCAAACAAGTGAATCCACAAAAGGATCCATCTTTAATTAAAAACCAACAACGTAACATAACGACCCCAGCAGACCCAATTCAGAAGTTAGTTTGAGTCTATTCTGTTTTTCCTGAAAAAAATCTATAAAACGAAAAGGTGAGAAAACTCATTCTTGAAAATACTTGCATCGGTTTTAGGAAACTTTCCCAACATGAGAAGAAGTTCATAGACAGACACAACAGAACCCAGGAGGAACACAGTGTATGAAGGGCTGGAATCACTGGGTACCTCACAATACGCGATACCTGGCTCACAATGTCGACGATATCACGATACTCCCATAAGTGGTAAAATCGTCTCTATTAACTCAAATTATAGAGAAAAACGCATTTTTATTTTTTAGCTTGAACACAACCATAATAAACAACTTGTGTCTCATTTTGTGCAAAAAAAATAATAGACACTTTGCTTTTCCCTATATAACCATTTGTATCATATTTGATACACACATTCCTGAGACTCCAAACTTTCCTTAAAAACCCATTTGGTAAAACCTGGTCCATGTTTTCTGCTCTGTAGTTCATCATCATTCCACTGGAGGCAGTAGAAGGACTTTTCCTGCTATTTTCAAAATGGCTGCCTCCATGAAATCTCAGAAACACTTTTGGCGGGAAAAAGTTTGGCCAATTTTCTCAATTTAGTGGTGAGAAGAACTCATCTATTATTATTCATTTTTAAATGGCAACTTTCTATTGAAAGGATAAAAATTTAGGAGAGAATTAAATCTTTATAATCCAGTTGAAACATGTTAAAATGTGTTGATCACATTTGAGCCTGTGGGTAAATAAGGTGATTTGTTTTTTTTTTCTGCATTGGTGTCAATATATTTGCTTCTAAGCCAACATTATTTTTTTTGTGGATTTCA
>NW_023418632.1:0-5098 GCF_002922805.2 Oryzias melastigma
GCAACAAAAAAAGAAAAGAAAATCTGGAGGGATCAAGTAAGAACAACAACTAAACAGTTTATTACGAACACTGTAATAAAAGAAGGAAAACAAAAAACGGATACAAGAAAAGGAGAATCATAATTAACAACTCAGAAATTGTGGCTTAGTCAGTAATAGAGGTAATAAGGAAAATACACACACAAACAACAGCAAAAACAAAATCCAAGGTCAATATCAGGGTAAAAGCCAAAAGTTAACACAAGGGCAACACCAGGCAAATCAGGCTTAAATGAGTCCAACAACAGGAGCAGGCTGAGATTTCACCCAGTATTCCTGCCTCCATCGGTCCAAGGAAGTACACGCCTTTATATCCATTTTACTGCTGGTGAGAGTCGGACTGACTATAAAAGAAGCTTGTATAAAAGGACTGGAGATCCTGAGAACTCTATAAATCTTTTTTATCAATTTAAGAAATGTCAGGGTAGAAACAAAACTTTTTTTTATAGGTATTGATTTATTCTGCACAAAAAAAGAAATTCAGAAAGACATTAAAATGTAATTCCTTAATTCATGCATAAATGAAAACATGTCTTTTCGATAGTGCCTAAGACCAGACTCACCCTCCAGAAAGTTTTGGTGCAAAAACTGTCAGCTGTGATGGTGTGAACTGCACAGTTCACTAGCTGTGCAACATGTCATTCTATTCTCAACTGTTTGATGAGAATTTAGTCCTTTCTTCAGTAGGACAATGGTCGGCCTCGTTTTGCTACAATAACTTAAAAAAAAACCCAAAAGTACATTTGCTGCATGAATTTCCTGCTAAAAATGTGACTAAAGAAACCAGACAATGACTGTTAAAATGCTTATTTTCACCAACAGACCATAGATTACTTTAGCAAAACACTATTATCTTCACTTAGCAAAAATTAAAAACAATACCGCCTTGCTTATTGTATGAACGTGGGCGTTCTCACTCTCAACTGGTCATACATAGACGTATGGTTTGGGTCCCCTCCTCGACACTTTTTGAAGTCTTCTGTGTCCCCAACTCGTCGTTTTTTCACCTGCTAGCTGTTCCCATTAAATCAGGGGTCCCCAACCTCCGGGCCGCCAACCGGTACCAGTCCAAGGTCCGCTTGGTACCACGCCTCAGACTGGGAAAAAAGTTAGTCAGGGGTCCTAAACCCTCGGGATGTTAAACTGTACCTGTACCAAACCATTACCGGTACTGGTACAGAACAGTACCAGTACCCTAATTCTAACCCTGTACTGGTTCAGTATCGGACCAAAACAGTACCAGTACCCCAATCCTAACCCTGGATAGTGGACAGAACAGACCAGACCAGTACCAGCACTGGTTCAGTGTACCCTACCATTACCTACCGGTACCGGTGTATTGCACCAGTACTAGTACTGGTTTGTTAGTGAACCAAAACAGAACCAGTATCTCAAGCCTAACCTTGAACCGAACCAGGACCGGTACTGATTCAGGACAGGACAGAACAGACCAGTCCAGTACCTTTACTGGTTTGGTACCGAACAGTACCAATAACCCAATCCCAACCCTGTACCGAACCAGAACCAGTACTGTTCTGGTTCGATACCAAACCAGTAAAGGTACTGGTTCGGTACAGGACACAACAGTACCAATAACCTAATCCCAACCCTGTAACGAACCAGTACCAGCTGGCAGGATTGGGGTCCTGGTACTGTTCTGGTCCGGTACCAAACCACCTTGCACTGGTTCGGTATAAAAAAAAAACGGTATCGGTTCTGTTCTGTCCTGAACCAGTACACCAATCCAAACCCTGTACTGCTACCCTAACTCAGTATTGGAACCCCAACCCGGTACCGGTCCAGTGTCCGTTATCCTGTTATCTCTATAGAAGGACAGTTTTTACTCAGTTTAGTCATTCCTTGTGGAGGTTGATTGACATGTATCGTAGGATCTTTCTGCAACAGACTAAGCATGTCAGAAACACAAATACAAAACATTTTGAAATCATTTCTAAATGGTAAAGATATTTTACATATGGATTTTAATCATTTTTCTACTTCAAATGTCAATATAAAGTACACACGTCTGTTTCTGTATTACTGTTAACAGTTATTTCCACTTGATGGCAGCACATTCAAACAAACAAGCTTCTTTGTGGCTCATCAGTTCTCATCAGGGTTGAATTTGTGGATCGGTGTTACTGTAATTGAAAAAAAGCAAAGAATTGGATTTAAAGTGTTATCATTTTATTCTGATTTTTCTGCCTGAATTGTCAAACCTTTCTGGAACAACATGGACGTAAAAAATATAAATATATAATCAATTTAATTTGATAATAAATGGAAACCGGATCATTTTTAAAATCTTTTCCTGATACTAACATTGTTTGTTGGATATGATATTTAAATACATGGAGGACTGCCTCTTTAACAAGATCTAAATTAGGTTAGATTGTGATTAATCATTTTGTCTGAAGGTTACATGTTCCTCTGTCCTCCGTGTGCGATTCCCTTCAAATCAAATAAAGGATGTTACCATGTTTTTAATGCCAAGTTGCAGCTTTGAGCTTTATTTGGAGGAAAAATTCAATAGTAACTAAATATCTGGAATGTTAAGGAAATTATTTAATATTTGAAGCCCAGTGAGGAAGTTTTGCTTTAAAGTAATGTTGATGAATAATTATTTTAAGAACTGTACGTAGGTAGGATGCCACTCCTGAAGTCTTTCTATGCAAGGAAAAATGTATTTAAAGACCCACTAAGTATTCCCAGTGGATGATTATGATATGATTGTCATTTTCTAGGACAGAGGTTGGCAACCTTTAACAGTAAAAGAGCCATTTGGGCTAGTTTTCCTCTGAACAAAACCTAGAAGGAGCCGTAGAGTTTAGACTTTAAGAAATTTGGATTTGCATTTATGACCTTCTTTTTGTTTTTTTAATAAATATGAATGATCTCTATTTTTTGGCACGAACAAAAGCAAAAATATAAAAACAATTTATCATTTCTCAAAAAGGGATTTTTGTTAACGTTTTTACCTTTAGTAGAGGCCAAACTAGCGAAAAAGCTAGCCTGTTGCTTATAGCTAAACTCCTAATTAGCCTAAACGTCCTCAGTTAGCCTAAAAACCCCAGTAGATAACAATTAGCCAAATATGTTAGCATATTGCTAAAATATCAGCTAAATTCCAAATTAGCATAACACATTTAATTAGAGGCCAAATTAGCCAAAAAGAATGCTAGCTCGTGGCTCAATTATTAGCTGAACTCCAAAATACCAAATACCACAAGTCGAAGTTTCCTTTGGTCCAGACCAGAGGTCAGCAACCTGCGGCTCCAGAGAAACATGTGGCTCTTTCATCTCTCCTTGGTGGCTCTCTGGCTGTAGAAAAATAAAATAGCAATTTTAAAAAAATTGGAGATTAGCTATTATTTTAGCAACATGCTAACGTTTTTGGCTAATTTGTTATCTACTAGGGTTTTAGGCTAATTTAGACTTTAGCTTCTGTTTTAACAACAAACATTTTTCACTAATTTAGTTTACTGAGGAATTTTAGGCTATTTGGGAGTTCAGCTAATAATTGAGCAACGAGCTAGCTTTTTTATTTTGGCTAATTTGGCCTCTAATTAAATGTGTTATGCTAATTTGGAATTTAGCTGATATTTTAGCAATATACAAACATATTTGGCTAATTGTTATCAACTGAAGTTTTTAGGCTAACTGAGGAAGTTTAGGCTAATTAGGAGTTTAGCTAGTAATTAATCAACTGGCTAGCTTTTTCGCTAGTTTGGCCTCTACTAAAGGTAAAAACGTTAACAAAAATCCCTTTTTGAGAAATGGTAAATTGTTTTTATATTTTTGCTTTTGTTCATGACAAAAAATAGATATAATTCATATTTATATATAAAAAAAAACCCAAAAGGGTCATGAATGCAAATCCAAATTTCTTAAAGTCTAAAGTAAGACTAAGCGGCTCCTTCTAGGTTTTGTTCAGAGGAAAACGAGCCCAAATGGCTCTTTTACTGTTAGAGGTTGCCGACCCCTGGTCCAGACCCTGAACCCCACATTGGTCCTGGTGGTTTTAAGTCGGCACCATGTTAACTTCTTTGCTGATAGTTTACATAGGAGTGAACTTTGTGTGTTTGTTTGTCTTTGTTGTGGCCTTTATCTGTATGAGTAAAACAGCCGTCGTTTCCTCAACTTGACTTTGACTCAATACTGAAGTGAGCAGGTCTGTTGTTATCCAGGTGTTGCTGTAAGATGAAAAAAAAGGAAGAAAGTGTGCTTAACGACTACACAATTACACTGTGGCAATTACCATCATTACAGTCATGCACTAATTGAAAGAGCTCACTGTGTGCTGATTATTTGCACAGATCTTGATTATTTTCCTCTCCATTAGCCCTGATTACAAACCATGGAACGTTCTGAGGTGATTTAAAATAAAAAAAAATTGAAATGATTTCATGTCGTCTTGGAGCTGAACTAAAACAGGTATGAAATTAAATTGATCAACCAAAAAAAAATGTTCTTTTCTGTCTTCTGTTCCTCACTTCCAAGATAGGAAATATCCTTTTTGGTTTTTTTACACACTTTTAGCCTCCACAAATAATGAAAAGTAAATAAATCGTACAGCATAAAGATGGTTTCCATGGCAAAAGAGAATCCCAACAACTGTTCTTGTGTAGTTTGTGAGGATAATCAGCGTAATCAGAGGCAGAGTGATGGATCCTCAGGATCTTTCATTAGAAACTGCATCGTCATGCTTTTTAATTAAACATGCACAAAATGTGCCAGAAGGATCTTTTCCCAGGATTGTATTTTAGCTTTTTGTATCATGCAGAGGTGGGTTTGTAGAAATAAAGTTACCCAATTTCTGTGGAAATATTTATTTAAGCCATAATAGGAGCTTATTTTTTTCCAAATAGGATAAAAAAGTATTAATCTGATTAGTTTGATTCAACTTTTACATTAATTCGTCTTTTAAGGATTTACAAGGATTTTCTCACATCTAGATGTAATTTACAGTCTGACTTTCTCTTCAATCTTCAAAGTATTTTTTTGTTTTCTCTGCATTGTGTCTTTCTGACCTCTTTCTTCTTCTTCTGTCCGTGTGAGT
>NW_023418633.1:0-1387 GCF_002922805.2 Oryzias melastigma
ATATATATATATATATATTGTATCAGGAACAACACAATTTTAGTCTATATGCTAGTTTACTATTCTAAAGAAAAGCATTGAAACAAATACAAATGTAAGGATTTTGAAACTGTTGAAGTAAAGAAAGATACCATGTTTATGAACTTAAACGCATTAACCAACTTTGAACAAAACTTAATTTTACTGAAAGCTTCAGAATCAATAAAACGTTTAGTGTCAGTGCAGCTGTTCATTCAGATCAGTTCCTCTTTAGCTGAAAGAGGTTTTTGTACGACGTTGTTTCACCGTGTGATCGAGCTGTAATCCTGCTGACAGTAATAAACTCCTGAATCTTCAGCCTGAACTCCACTGATGGTCAGAGTGAAATCACTGCCAGATCCACTTCCACTAAAACGATCAGAAACTCCAGAATGACGAGTTAATGCATCGTATATCAGGAGTTTAGGAGCTTCTCCAGATTTCTGAAGGTACCAGTGGAGATTGTTACCAACATATTCACTAGTTTGACATCTAATGGAGACAGTTTGTCCTGGAACAACAGACTGAGATCCAGGAGTCTGAGTCAAAGAGATTTCACCTGAAGAACCTGGAAAAAAGGAAAACATAAAATTAATTTAGATAGATTTAGATTGAAGAAACAGAACAATTATAATACCAAATATGTTGATAGTTTCTATTAAACATTGTCCTGATTGTGATGAAGTTTGTTTGCTGATGAATCCACGTTTCCAGCAGAGAGTCTCACCCTGAACAAGGAGCTCCAGGACAGCCAGCAGCAGAGTCAGTGACATCCTCATTGTGCTGCAGGTGTGTCAGTGTCTCTGAAAGGTCTGGACAGCCACTGATCAACACTGAGCTCTTAACTGCTGGAAGCAGAGAGGCAGCACACATATGCAAACACACTGAGTCAGTCATCTGCAGCTGTTCTCAGCAGCTCTGGATCTTCACCTTGGAATCTTTAGTCTAACAACTCTGGAATCAAGACTCTACAGTCACTTTATCAGATTACATTTGTGTTTAGATTTCTGGCTGAAGGATTCATCTATTTATAGCTGTAAGAAAAACGTTTCCTGTCCAGCAGCTGAGCAAACACAGATGAGATGAAGGCCTCTTGTATTGGACACATTTTACTGTTTTATGGAGGCTAGAGGGCGCTGTAGGTGTTGGTGTGTCAATATTTGCTACTGACAGCAAGAAAGAAGAGGCGCCATTCAGGCTGATCAGTGGGTGGAGTCTAAAACCAACATGGAGGAGAATCTGATTGTTTTCCTCCTGAACTTTATTTGTTAATTGATTTGAGGCTATAATTATGAGTTCCTCAAATGTTATTCTTATTTTCATGTTTTCCCTCTTTAAACTAATCTGGGATAGCAAGTTGTCAAACTGG
>NW_023418633.1:1716-5398 GCF_002922805.2 Oryzias melastigma
GTAATGAAATGAATTCCGGTGTCACCACATGCCACAGAAAGTCACTTGTTTAGTGCCAACAGCCTGTTGAATCTTTCTTCTCCTCTTTGAATTGTGGGTATGGGACCACTGATGAAGACAGCTGCATTCATGGAGCTCACAGTTCTTATCAGTCCAGTGAAGTCTTATTTAAGAACTTTAGATTTTTTCTTGGACACATCATTTGACCCTGTGTGTAGTACAATGTTTTGTACTCTCGGACATTTGGCCACAGTTTTCAGTAATCTCTCCTGCATGTTACTGACCATATCGTTTGGAAAGCACAGGACTTTAGTGTTCCTGCTGCAGAACCACTGAACATCTTTTACAGTGGAATGCACAACAATCAGAGTCTCAGGCCGAGCCTTCAGCTTTCTTTCTGGCCATTGACCTTCTGACGGGTTACGAGTCCTCTTCATGCCGTTTTCCAGTGGATGGTTGTTGGGTAAAGTATTGGAGCAAATCTGTTCTGCAGTTTCACTGCTCTGTTCATGGATGTCTTCGATGTACGGAAGTAGAAGAGGTCCTCTGTCTCGTAGGAAGATACGGCCGTCAGCCTCAGAGATGTCAGCTCTCCATGTGGAGTCGGTCCTCCCATGTCCTCCAATTTTCAAGTCGTTTGATTTATTTTTTGAGTTTGGATCAGGGTGGTTTCAGGGAGGATTATCTCTCGATGGTTTGTTATTGTGCACAGATGCTGTTTATTTCTCCGTCATGGTATCTGTTTCTTTTAGCTGAGTGTTATCTTTCTACTAGTGGCAAAGTTGAATTGTTTCCATGAAATCCATTTACCACAACATTCACTTCTATGTGGCATCGTTACCAGCGCTGTAATCTTTGGGAGAAGGTCTTGGTAATCCTTTGAGGAGGGGGAAGGCATCTTGTTGCTAGAAAATCAAAAATCAAAATGTTTTTTATTTTATTTACTTTTTATACCTTTATGAGAAACAAAGGACGATGGGGGGATTTCTGACTATTATATTGTTCTGTTTTTCCTTTTTTTAACTGTGTCTTTCTAAAACAGCAAATCAGTTTCTGGAAGAACTTGAGGCAGAAACATTCAAATGAGTTTCAGTTCATTCTGATGAAGGAGGTTTTTGTACGACGACTTTTCACTGTGTGAACACATCCTGACTGTTGATATAGTGATAACTCAGACAGTAATAAACTCCTGAATCTTCAGCCTGGACTCCACTGATGGTCATAGTGAAGTCAATTCCATTTCCTGTTCCACTGAATCTGGAGGAAACTCCTGAAAATGTGTATTCTTTTCTGTAGATCAGAAGTTTTGGAGCTTCTCCAGATTTCTGATGGTACCAGGCAAAACGGTATTCTGAAAAAACATCAGCGAAATATACTTGTTGACTGGCCTTACAGTCAATAGAGACGGTCTGACCGAGCTGCACTGATTTAGCTGCTGGCTGAGTCATAACAACATTTTGTCCAACAGAACCTGCAGAGAGAGAAGAACCACAAAGAACATGAGATGCCGAGGAGAAACTCAGCTGCACTCCAGATGATTCTCACATGACACAAACATGATCTTCCTCACCCTGAATGAAGCAGAGGAGAGTCCAGATGAGGACGCAGATCAAAGTCATGCTTTTAGTGATGAGGAGGAGGAGGAGGATTTCTGTGTCTTCTGCTGTGATGAAGGACAGCTGTCAGTCATCCAGTCTTCAACTCTCAGGACTATAAAGTCTCCCAGAGCACTGGAGCATGGAGCTGCTGATGCAAAGTGTTTCTATGGAAATGCAACCACTGACTCCAACAGGAACATGGATCTCTGTCATCAGGATTCTCACACATGGATCCAGCAGAGATTCCAGATGGGATTCTGAAATATTGGACTTTACTTTGATTCAGAAACATGTTTTATCACTATTATTAAAATAACTTTTACATCTGCAGAACAAAAACTGTAATGAACATTTAGCAGAATAAAGACACATTTTTCTCTCAGTTGTTTTCCAGTGCGACTCTGTAGAGTTTGTTGTGTTCAAAGTCAGAGAGCGTGTCTCTCTGCAGTCAGAGGTTTTTGTACGACGACTCAGTTAGTTTGTATCACTGTGGTACACGTTTGGTGGAGGAACCAGACTGGAGGTTGGAGGTAAGTTTCTAAATATTTTTATAAAATTTAAACTAAATTTTTATTAATTTTTAACCAATTCTTTATTTAAAGTTTTAATTTATAGAAAATTTAAATTTCATGTTGAAATTTACAATTATTTTAAACATTTGAGCTAGTAAATTATGTTTCAAGTTTTACTTTTTAAATAACTTAGATCCTTAAATGACTTTTATTTGCGAAGATAAACAATTACTATTACAAAGTAAGATGATTATATTGTTTCTTTGTTTTAAAATAAGTTAAAAAAAAGTATAATTACATTTTTTTTACCACAGTAAATGTTCAATTTAATATTTTAACAAATAATTTAATGTTTATAATAATTCAATTTGATCTAAAATCTGCATAATCTCTTTTGGGGTCACAGGTTGACAAACTTCTCAGAAACTCTTGGTTCTAAAATAACATTGATCTATTTTGAAGATGTTTCTTTGACATTAGTTGATGTTTTTGACTGATCTAATGATCTTAAAGAAGACAAATGTTTTCAGTCTGTTTATTGAAATGTTGATGAAATAAGTGAAGAAAGATGAAAATGATGGATCTTCTTGTTTGAATTTGCTCCAAAGAGCGTTTGTCCTCATGAGGACTCTGTGTGCTGATCTGCATGAGAGCTTTCTTAAAGGAAGTGAAACAGTGTGTGAGTGAGTGACTGATGGAGCAGAAACAAACATCTGACAGAAACTTCTTCAAGGAGAACATCAACGTTCACACAGTCAAGGAGTTTGATTGACAGCTGCCTGTGTGCTTCCTGTCCTCTAAGCTGATTGGTGTCTCCTAGGTGATGTCCGTCCCACCCTGAGAGTGCTGTCCCCCTCCATGGATCAGGGGAACGCCACACTCCTGTGTCTGGCCAACAATGGGTTCCCTTCAGGCTGGACTCTGTCCTGGAAGGTGGACGGAAGTGGCAGCAGCAGCAGCAGCAGCCCCGGGGTGCTGCAGAAGGACGGCCTCTACAGCTGGAGCAGCACCCTGAGGCTCTCTGCAGACCAGTGGGAGAAGGTGGACTCTGTGACCTGTGAGGCCACCCAGGACTCCCAGACTCCAGTCTCAGAGACTCTGAGGAGAAACACCTGTTCCTAGTCACCACCTCAATGACTTGCTTTTGCTTTTACTAAGTTTTCTGCTGGATTGATATTGTCCATTTTCTTTCTTTCATGTGCTATCAAAGTATTTGTATTAAATGTTGATTATTTGATGCTTTCTGCAAAATAAAATGACTTTTCAAAGTTGTTTGGTTTGTGATTTTTACATTCCCAATGCAAATATGAACATTTTATCTGAGACATTTGCGTTCTATAGTGGTGAAATTAATTTTAAAATGAAAACTTATCCATCTATAAATCTACTAAACCCATTAAGTTATTTATTTAACCTTTATTTTACCAGGGAATCCCATTGAGACTACATCTCTTTTTCAAGGGAGACCTGGTCCAAGAGGCATCAATACAAGAAAATAAAATGCAGTTAAAACAATTAAAACTAGGGATGTCCCGATCAGGTTTTTTGGGGCCTGATCCGATTCCGAGTCAT
>NW_023418634.1:0-5232 GCF_002922805.2 Oryzias melastigma
GGTTACGTCCATCATGACAGAGGAGGAGCTGCAGATCAGGAACCTCAGAGAGGAAGGCGTTTGAGGTTTTTGAACAGAAAAGAAAAAATACATCAAATGTATTCTCCTTTGACAGATCCAGACAGATGGAACAGCTGAAAGTTTCTTGATCCAGATCATTGGTTGTTCTTTTGCTTCAGAGTTCCAGTTAAAGAGGCTGCAGTTCTTTCTGCAGTGAAGGTTTCCTCACAGCTTGTTTCCCTTCAAGACTTTGAACTCTCAAATGTTTCTTCATCAGGAGGAGGGATTTCAGGATCAGATTCCAGGAAAATCTGTGACTTCACAGAAGACTTTACTGCATCTCATAAACATTTATTTCTTTTACTGTCAGTCAAAGATCACACAGAGGCAAAGTACAAAGTTCTTCATAGTTATTGACAAATGTGTTTTTTCAACAGCATTTAGAAGTCGATTAGAATGAATTCAGTTGACATTCTGGATCCATGAAGTGACATTTATGACACTAAAATGAGGAAAAAAGACAGAAAAATCCTATTGCTTTCCTGAAGGAAGTGATAAAACTATAACTTTATAGACTTTTTTATTGGATTATAAAAGAATTAAGTTACGTTGACATTTTCCGTGAGTTTATTTGCTGCAGCAGGATGATCCTACGTTAATCATTGTGTCTCATTTTGAAAGGAACTCATATCATCCTTTGCTAAAATAGGGTTCCCAGGTAACGAGAAAATCTTTGAAGGATCT
Source organism: Oryzias melastigma (assembly GCF_002922805.2). Lineage (NCBI taxonomy): Eukaryota > Metazoa > Chordata > Actinopteri > Beloniformes > Adrianichthyidae > Oryzias > Oryzias melastigma. The sequence continues at coordinate 745 of NW_023418634.1, forward strand.
ATTTTTTTGTAGACTTTTGTAGAACTCTTCACAATAAGTAAAGATGATCTTTCTTCCATTTATTCAAAGTGTGACATTCACAGATAGCGCCACACAGGTGCGGCGTCAAACTCAGGATTAGGGATTGGAATTGAGAACCGGTTCTACTTGAAAACTGGTTCTCACTTTAGCAATTCCTTGGAATCAGCTGGCATTTTATCAATCAATTCCTTCATTGATTCCGGTCTGCACCTGTGACGTTACCAGGTACGCTGCAAAATCTTCTGTTGCGCAGTAGCGTAACAGAAAACATGCCAACAAAGCAGCAGAAGTCTTTCAAAGCTTGGTTACACTCCACAGAAAAAGAGGAAAACAAAGCAACTGTCATGGAACAACCTGCTGCTACCATCTCCAGCCACCAGAGGGAGCGCTCACCAGAGTTTTGAGCTCACAACCTGCCTTCACCTGGACTCATCATCATCAGCTGTTTCCTATCATCTCATCATCTCCTCAGTTTATAGTTTGGCTCCACACTGTCACTCACTGTGAAGTATTGTTTGTGCCACCCTGCCTGCATCACCGAGCGATTATTCCTGGACCTGACCTTCTGCCTCTGACCCTGCTTACTCTGATTGCCTGCCGCCTGCCCCCGATCCTCTCCTGGACTCTTGACTCCTCTTCTCTCTCGTCTCGGATGATCCCATACCCGTGTATGACCTCTGCCTGTCTGACCCTGCTTAGTCTTGTGGACTCTTAGCTCTGTTAATAAACCTGCTGCACGTGGAACCAGCTGTCTGCCTGTTTGTGATAGAATACTTCGCCAAACATGGATCCAGCAGCAGGAGTTCCCACCCCGACAACCCCAGCGGGGTATGCTGTGTTACTGCTTGAGCACCCCTTCCACTGAGGGGGGGTTCTGGAGAATCTGTCAAACACCTCAAACATTTAATGAGTTGGCCAACGGGAATCACATGCTTTTATTGAGGACTCTGATGGCCAGTTTAGAACTTGAATAACAAAGAAATATAATGAAAACATAGGATTAGCAAGAAGATGTTAAAGAAGGTATCAGAGCAAGAATGTTTATTCTGACCAATAGAATGACTAATAGCTGATTATTTATAGGCCTCCTATGCTGTGAAGAGGGTAGGGTCGCTCAGTCCAGTTTCTTACACTGAGAGCAACACATAAAATATCCACCTTGATCCTTAAACTACCCAACCAAGACTAAAATCTATTTAAAAATTATTTTTTTTTTTCTGATGCTTATTGCCTCGGGAGAGTAAGCAGGTGTTTTCTATAAAGGCTCTATATCCTAGTGGAGCAGCCAATTAAAATGTTTAAAAACATGAGAATAAACAGAATATGTACTCATATTCAGACGAAACACAAGGCAATGAGCAAAAACCTATTTCAAATTCTTTTCCCTTGTTGTTCTGGCTTGTAGTCTTTTTTTTCCAGTTTTGAGAACTTCAGTGGACGGCTCCATCTTCAAACATGGCTCATGACCTGCTGTTTTATCCAGGACCAAACTGTTCCTGTTCTTGGTTTAGTTTAGGCTCACTTTACATTAGAGTGGATCAGAACCACGACCAGGACCAGCTTTGCAGTGGTGACAAGTCAAGTCAGTCCCACTCCTCAATCTGAGAAATAATCAACATACAGTCGAAATAAGATATTAAAGTCTCACTCCAACTATATATTTTTTAGTGTATAAACGTCCCCAGTGGTCTCTAAACTATGATTTTGTAGTTTTTAGACAAATTTTAGAAATTAATTCTTAAATGAAACCATAAGTTTTATTTTTAAAACATTCACACTTAGTTACTGATGGGAAATCCAAATTTAAATTTTTCAGCTCCAAATTTGATCCCATCAATCCTACCTCTGATCATCTCAAGGATCAAATGAATAAAATTCGTGAGACACAGACGCCCACTCCCACCCCCGAACTCTGCGCAGGAAGTCCATTGGTTCTGTTCCAGGGCAGGTGCGGGCTTTTTGCGCGCAGCCTAGCTGATAGAAAGATCAGAGTGTAGTTTGTGAGGACATCCCACGGGCATCTCACTGGCATGTACGGATCACGTGTACGTCCTGTGCGAAAAGCATTTGGAGAGGGCAGGACCTACAGGGACGCAGTGCGCGGACCTCAGTGAAGACTAGAGAATGACTGCATCGTTACAAATAGATACTTCATGATACATTCACTACACGGATGACAATCGTACGTTCAATCAGTCAAACACGTGTCTCACGGACAGTGCGTGAGAGTTGGCAGCCCTGTATTTATCATAAAAAAACAAACAAACTGATGTGTATCATGACGCATTTTTAGCGGTTATACGGAACTTTTAGAATTTTTCTTCTGGGTTTACTGCTTAAATCTGCGCATCACGTAGACCAGTGGTCCCCAACCACCGGGCCGCGGACCGGTACCGGGCCGNGGTGTTCCAATGATGAGTAACACAATGATGTGTAAGAGATTATGACCAAATTAATCAAAATGAAGCATTTTCAAAATGATTTGCACATCTTCGATACTCCGATAGTCTGGTCAGGAACCAGGAAAAATCTGTATCTCCATCCAAATCTACAGGAAAAGAACATTAGTCCTCTAGAACAGTGGTCCCCAACCACCGGGCCGCGGACCGGTACCGGGCCGCAGACCCATTGCCACCGGGCTGCGGAAGAATTTAGGGACTTTTTTTTTGAGTCAGAAATCTTTTATTTTGAAAATCAACCGGATTCTCTCGATTATATTGACCGCTAAAAGCAGACCAGCTGCGCGTCACACGAGAAAAGCTGCATGTGGAACCTTTCTCCGCGAATGGATGGGATTAGTGCAGCAACAGAAGAACAGACGGAAAACAACTGCGGTCAAGTGAGCCGCTGTTCGCTCAGCCGCGGTCAAGCCAGCCGCGCTACAAAAAAGTCATGCGCTCGTATTACACGGTTTACGGCAGAGCATGAAACTCGGTGGAAGAGCTTTCTGTTGGAGCATTAGAACGTCAGATGTGCTCTGAGTAAAATGAAAAAGAGAAATAAAATTCTATAACAAAACTACGTATTCTATCAGTGGACATTTGCACTAATAATCCGTTATTTATTATGTCCTTTCTAAAGAGAAATGTTTAGAGTTTTCAATAATGAAGTTAAATAAAGTCATTTTAAAAATAAATGAGTCCATAATTCCAGGCCTTGGACAGAAAATGTTTGTTCTACAGGTCACCCTCTATTACCTCAAGGAGACTTTTGTACTTTTACTGTATAGTTTTTGAAAAAATAGTACTCAAACTTTTCAATTTTGATGAGAAATATGTTACGATGGTCATCTTTGAATGTAAATAAATAGAATTTGGTCCATAATTCCAGGGCTTGGATACTATATGCTTGATCTACGGATCACCGTCTATTATCTCACCAAGACTTGTGTACTGTACAGTTTTTGAAAAAAATGTCTTTATACTTTGCATTTTTATAAGTCAATATAGCCATTTGTGAATTTGAATAAAAATGTTTTGGTCCATAATTCCAGGGCTTGGACACTATATGCTTGTTAGACAGCTCATTCTATTACCTTACAAAGACTTGTGTACTTTTACTGTACACCTCCCCACCCCCCACCCCCTGCCACCGGCCGGGCCGCGGAATAACTCCACAGTGGCTGACCGGTCCACAGCCCCAAAAAGGTTGGGGACCACTGCTCTAGAACATTCTGCTGGACTGTTTCATGTACTAATGTCAAAATATTCTGCAGGCCAACGTAGGGAATCAAACCCCAAACTGCTAAAGCAGGCATACCAATGCCGGTGACTTTAGTTTTTTGACTAGACATGAAATGTAAAGAAAAACTCTCATTCAGCATTATATTTGAATTATTAAGCCAACATCAAGTCCAGTTGTTTGTTTTGAATCAACAACAGTAAAAAGATCCTTTTTCAGTGAAATCCTGATCAAATCTGGAACGCAGTGGCTTGAAGTCTTTATGTACATGTTAACGGAGAAATATCTGAAACATTAAATGAAATGATTCATAATTTTAATCTCAGAAAACAATTCTAATGCAAGGAGAGAGATAAATATTAGAGACAAAAACAAGAAAACAAAAGAGGGTCAAGAAGTTAGATGATGATTATAGAAACAAGAGAGGATAGAAATACAAAAATAGGTAAAACGCTGGAGGTTTATGATTATTACTGTCACATGTTGATCAAAGGGGCGGGGCCTGTCCACAGACACTCATCCACACGCTCAAATATTACAGACATACCTGTTGGCTGCAAACACCTTCATACACATGAAAGATGACAGCGCTCATGTCATCTGCTGCTGCACCGCTTCAATGTAGTGTGGCTAGATCAAGATTATCCATCCAAACCTGGTATATTAAAAGTTTTTTCTCGTAAGTTTACAACTTTTAATCTCCTAAATTTACAGATTAAAATCTAAGTGAGCCTACAGTTCAGCGAGTGAACAGCTGCAGACCGACTAAACTGTAAAAAGCATCTG
>NW_023418635.1:0-5305 GCF_002922805.2 Oryzias melastigma
CACAAAGGCAAAGCTGTGGAGTTACAACTACAACTACACATCTTTGCACTATGCTTGTGTATTTGTTGTGTAAAATTTGTGTGTATTTAAAACATAATGGAAAATAATATTTGGTGACTGAATGTTGAACATTGAAATAAATCTACAACCAGGAAGAATAACTTAATCAAAATGTTACCTGAAGTTTTTAGTCAAATGAAAAAAATAAATTATTTTTTTTACATGTGAAGCTTCTGAGCCAAAACATTTTCGCACACATTTCTGATTTTATTGTCCTAATGGAGAAATTGGGAACATCAGGAAAAAAAAGATATTCATGAGATTAATGAGAAAAAATATATATATATTGACTCTTGTGTTTGTGATGATCAGGTCAAAAGTTTAAACAAAAAATTTTTTAAATGTCTCTATTGGAGGAAGACAGATTGCCTTTTTTTGTCTTCTATTTAAAAGTAACTGAAATATCTACTTGAATTGATGAATAATATTAGTAAAAAACAGTTACTTTACATTGACGCAGATCAAGGGCGCCCCCACATGGCTGTTTAAGGGCTTCAATGTGTTCAATGATCAGAATCTTTGATAAATAACTATAGTCAGTGTAGAAAACCTACAAAGAAGCTGAATGCTAAAATTTTTTAAAACAATATTTTTTTTATCAGAGATTTATCAATAAACAGTAAGTTTATTTGTACTTTAGTTTTTCTCCACAGTTGTTAAACATCAGATCTCAGTGTGTTTGTGAACATGAATGTGTTTGAGTGTTTGTGCATCATGTGACCCAGATTGTCTTCATCTGCTGTCAGATTCAAATCAGGAAGATGAAACCACACAGCAGCTTCAGCTGAGCTGTCAGTCTGCAGCAGCAGTCTTCTCTGTGAGCTGCAGGGGCTGATGGGAGCTTGGAGGAGGAGTCACAAAGCACGTGGTCCTGCTGTCATCTCACAGCTCGTCCTTCTTTGTCCTCAGCTGCATCAGAACACCACTTCTCCTCAGGTTCACCAGAGGAAACACGGCTGAACAAAATGCTTTTCCTCCCAGCTGCTGCTCTGTGCTGTCTGTGTTCAGGTGAGTGTTTGCAGCCAATCAGGAGCCAGCCAGGTCTACCTGGAACAAACACTGTCACCCTGACCTTCACCTGTCTGTCTGTGTCTCTGCAGCACTGGTTACCATGGCAGCAGAACTCATTCAGGAGGATTTAACGTTGACCAGGAGAGTTGGTCAAAGTGTCTCTTTCAGCTGTGGAGGAACTCAGGGGTGTGATGTAAATGACTACATATTCTGGTACCAGAAGAAAGAAACAGAAACATTCAGACGGATTCTTCGGTTTGATGAAAGTAATAGTGGAATATATAACGGTTACGGTCATCCTCAGAAAGATGATTTCTCTGCTGGGAAAACCCAGACAGGATCTGAATTGAAGCTCAATAAAGTTAAAGTGGATCATTCAGCCTCCTATTACTGCAGCTGCTGGAAGTGGTCCCCACAGTGAGAAATGATTCCTGCAGGCTGAACAAAAACCTGCAGATGAACAGATGTTAGTGTTTGTGACAGAAAGAGAGCAGGAAACCACAGCCAGGTTCACATGTTTCTCCTCCATCTCACACAGACTCACAAACACACTGAACTGAGGATTAAGGGATCAAATGAAAACAGAGTGAAATTAAATTAAGCATAATTTTTAAACAGGTCCATGCAGATCAAATTGCTTTATAAAAAAAACAAACAAACAAACAAACAAGCAAACAAGAAGTCATTCAGAATTTAAATATTTCAAAGTAAATAATCACCCTACACCATTGCTTCCCCCCCAATGACACATAAACCCCATGACTACACCATGAATACAGGCATGAAAGCAGGGCTGTAGTTAGTAAAGAAACTCCTGGTTTGGAGCTGCTGGGAAATGAATGATGAAATTATGAACATGTTTCTCAAACAGATGGTTCCTTTGTCCAAATTTGTGGATTGACAATACTCGTTTAAATGCAGAATTCACAGTTTCTGCAGACACAGAAACTCAGAAATCAGTGAGTCTGAAGAAAGTTGAGTTTTCAGTCTGTTTTAAATGTATTGATTATCAGCTGATCAGAGAAACACACCAAACAAATAAACTGTAGATCTGGTAAAGTTCTGATAATCTGTGTTTTCCAGATGACGTCTTGATGGACCGTCACCATCTTCTGTCCTTTAGTCCTCCTGCTAAACCTCCAGTAAAGTCCTCAAAGCTGTTAATGCTGAGTCAGCATTACCTGAAATGCTGAAGAAAAGAAAAAAAGGAAAAAAATCCTAGCCTTAATTCGGTGAACTGTGATCTAAAACCAACTGTATTAGATCAAATGAACAANTAAACCTCCAGAAAAGTCCTCAAAGCTGTTAATGCTGAGTCATCAATTAGAGAACATCTGCTGCTCTAACATCTTTAAGATCGTCCTCCTGAAATGATTCTCTGCTTCTCTTTGTTTTGAAACTGGAAATTTTCTTGAGGAACATAAAAAAACTCTGAAATTGTATCTTCAGTGTGATAACAAACACATTCAACATTACAGATCTTTTATTTCTCTAACCACAGATTTCTAACACATCTGAAAACAGCAGACTGTAAACATTTATAGACACAAAGCCTTTACAGAGTTACAAGTTTATTCAATTCAATGCCTGATCCACCTCAACTGGATCCTCTCAATGTGGAGGAGAAGCGGCTCTACTCCGAGCTCTCTCCAGGTCATGGAGCTTCTCACCATATCTCTAAGGGAGCGCCCAGACACCCTCCGAAGGAAGCTCATTCAGCTGCTTGTAGTTGGGATCTTGTTTTTTCGGTCACAACTCAGAACTCATGACCACAGGTGAGTCCTGGAGCAAAGATCCAACAGTAAACTGAGAGCTTCTCTTTCTGGCTCAGCTTTCTCTTCACCAGAACAGACGGCTACAGCAACCGCATGACGGCATACACCTCGTCTTTTCTAATCTTAGCTTTGAGTTACGTCTGTACGGTTATCAATAATGGATTTTAGAGACGTTTCTGTGCTTTTTATACGCTGGATCAATGATCAACAAACTCAAGGACTGAATGAATACAAATACAAAATATATTATTTATGAGACTTTATTAACTTTATAAGTAAAATTGACATATACTGAGTTCACAACTAAGATTAGTATGTAAGCTATTTCATTCTTAACTTGCATCGTTCATGTTTTCTTTTGAAGACTTTCTGACTCCTGGAGAAAATTCACATCAAGAACAACAGAAGAGTGAAGACAAAATCCATCAAATAGCCGAAATAACACGACTAGAATAATGAGGTACAAACATTTATTAGTCATGGGGCAAATGGTCCTCAAAATTTTCATCAAACGATAAATTTTGTCACATTTGGTGCCTTGCAGTGTTAATTTCAGACACTGTCTGCTTATCTTTATCTTTGGAGAGTTTTACTTCCTTTTTTCTTTTCTGTCTAAAAATGACTCCTGATATTTTATTTAATCTTTTACTCATTATCCACAACCTGAGAACCTTTCATAAACTTTTATGTCCGGCAAACACCTAGAACCTGCGTCTACACACTCATCGACTGACTGAGCAACACTGCATATAACAGATGACAAAGTAACACTGTAATGTAATTTACCATCCTGAAGAACACTCTATCTGTGTCATCTCGTTGAACTGGAGTCCGAACTGAATGTACTTTTCGTTTTTCTTTGTGNCCCTACAGCTTCACTTAACTTAAACCAACACTAAACACAGAACACCCCCAAGCCTGCTGCTCTGCTCCCTGCCTGGGTTGGTGTGGCCACCTCCGACTTAAATGGACACCAGGTGCCAATCAAGGCACATTGGCCACACCTGCCAGGTGAGCCGAAGGGAACCGAATGGAAAAGGCGGCCAGGCTGCAGCAGGATGTAACACCTCCTCCCATAAATGTGAACATGTGGCATTTATGAATCCTGCAAAATAAAGCAAACACATTTTCACAACAAATAAAGATGTTACACACCAAAAAAAAAATATATATATATATATATACCCAAAAGGTGTGTGAGTGAGGCAGGGGCAGCAAACTACAAAAACCCTTAAGCTGGTGTCCAAAAGAAAATGTGAATCTATACTGGTGTAAGTCCCAAAAGCTCATCAAGTGTCAGTACGAGGTACTAAAAGAAATGCCCCTTCAACGAGTACTGCCACAGCTCAAAGGCTTAAAGTGACAGTACGAGGTACCAACCTATGGCCCTCAAACGAGTACTGCCACAGCTCAATGGCTTAACCAGGGTGGCAGCAACAGGCTCAAACTATGTCCCCCCAAGCGAGTACTGCCACAGCCTAAAGGTTCACAGTGACAGCACGAGGTACCAGCTGTGGCCCTCAAACGAGTACTGCCACAACCTGAAGACTTAAAAAAAAAGTGGCAGCACGAGGAACAAATAAAAGAGAAACACACCCCAAAACGAGTATTGACACCAAAAACCCAAACCAACACCACACAAACTAAACCCAGCCTGCTGCTCTGCTCCCTGCCTGGCTTGGTGTGGCCGCCTCTGGCTTAAATGGACACCAGGTGCCAATCAAGGCAGATTGGCCACACCTGCCAGGTGAGCCAAAAGGGAACTGGGATGGGAAAGAGGCCAGACAGCAGCAGCACGTAACAGGGGTCAATGGGGGACCTTTCTGTGTGGAGTTTGCATGTTCTCTCTGAGGACTCTGGCTTCCTCCCACTGTCCAAAAAAAATGCTTCATAGGTTAGTTGGTTACTCTAAATGGTCTCTAGGTGTGAATGTGTGTGTGATTGTGGCACTGCAACAGACTGGCGACCTGTCCAGGGTGTACGGTGCCCTCGCCCAGAAGTGACCTTGTTAGTCTCCAGGAGCCCTATGACCCAGAAAGGGACACAATGGATGGAACTTTAAATGTAGTTTGAATATGGAAAACTGAAGCCCATTGAAACTAAGTTCAGGCTCAGGTTGGTGCTTCTTTAGGGTACCACCATGCTTTTTTGACAAGTCTGAGGGCAGATGGTCCTTTCTGGTCTGTGACACTGCAGAGAGGGGTAAGTCTGAAAACAAGTCTTTAAGTTTACCTGCCTATCAATAACACACACACCCTTCATCATATAGTGTGGCCCTGTAATTGTGGGTGTTAACAAGCAGCCAAGATCACAGATACTGGCAGCAAAAACTATCTTCATATGAACGGGCATGAGCTGGGTTCTTCTTAGAGATATGAGATGAAGCTCAGACATCAAGGAAGGATTCCAAATAAATCTAATCAGGTTTGGGAGTTTGATGAGTATGATAATCAACCTGG
>NW_023418636.1:0-530 GCF_002922805.2 Oryzias melastigma
CTAAATCTGTTATCCAGGTCAGCCAGAGCTGCGTACTTATCAGCAGGAGCGCCATTACTCTGAGCGGCGTCTTTGGCAGCTCCTGTGGAGTTACTCTGGGAGGAGGAACTGAAGGGTCCAAAGTCAGCACTACACGATTTGGGGAAGTTGTCAAAATGAGCAAAATTAGCATTTGCTAGTCCAGCAGAGGTACTACCTGTGTGAAAGAGAGAAATTGAAAAGGTCATGAGGGAAGCCTTCACTGCTGATCTAAAGACGCATTAGAGGCAGGGAAGAGGAGCAGGAAGAGACGTAACACGGGGAAGGAAAGGCGGCTGTAAATGGGACAGCAGCTTTAGGTGGCGGATAGAAGGAGCTTTTGTGTTCTCTGCAGATTCTGAAGCTAAGAAAAGCATCGAGTTAGTGCCCTCTAGAGGAACATGGAGGAAAAAACAGCTGGTTTCTTCCTTGCTTTGATCACACCCAACCATTTTAAGATTCACAGCTAAATAGGAGATAAAGATGTTTATACTTCCCCGCTTTGTTTCAGA
>NW_023418636.1:1129-5221 GCF_002922805.2 Oryzias melastigma
CATCAGGACAGTATAAAATCATGAGCTTAGACCTATGTGCAACACGCTGAATTATTGTGTTACCTGTGTCACCTAACCATGAGAGGATCTTTTTTTGATCAAACACCTCCATTATAGAAAAATGGCATGATAATTGCACAAATATCCCACAAAACTCATTTAAAAAACTCTAGTCTCTTTTATAATTTACCATTTTGAACTGTTAAATGATCAAAACAAGAACAAAACTTAAGGATTTTCTCTGAGATCAGAAGGTATTTGGTGTTGATTTTTGTTGCCTTCGTTGCTTCAAATGCGACATTTCATCCACTACCTGGCTTTGGGGGCTGAAATGGAGCCTGGGCTGCTTGGGGGAAACCTCCCGTGGACCCAGAAGAGCTCCCGAAAGCATCAAACTGAGCAAAGTCTGCATCTGCTTTGGAGCTCTGCGGCGCTGGAGGTGGATGAGGTTGAGACCGACAGATGAGCAAAGAAAAATGAGAAGAAACACAAGAAATGAATGGATGCAGACATGGGAGACAATAGTAATGAGTAAATAAAAATCATGAATGATTAAAAAAAAATGAACATTTCTTAAAGTTCTTCTAAGATTTTAGGATTACAAATAAATATCCTTGAATTTCTTGTGTTTAAAGTGACAATTCCTTTATTTGGGACACACTGGTTAANGGACCCAGAAGAGCTCCCGAAAGCATCAAACTGAGCAAAGTCTGCGTCTGCTTTGGAGCTCTGCGGCGCTGGAGGTGGATGAGGTTGAGACCGACAGATGAGCAAAGAAAAATGAGAAGAAACAAGAAATGAATGGATGCAGACATGGGAGACAATAGTAATGAATAAATAAAAATCATGAATGATTAAAAAAAATGAACATTTCTTAAAGTTCTTGTAAGATTTTAGGATTACAAATAAATATCCTTGAATTTTTTGTGTTTAAAGTGACAATTCCTTTATTTGGGACACACTGGTTAATTACTTTTTGTGTAAAACTTACAAAAACATTATAACTTCCCCTTTAAATATCCCTCTGACAAGTGTGCTTTTATTAAACTTTGACCACATCTTATCAGCTCAACGACAAACTTTGCATAGTTGAGCCCTAAAAATCCACTGTTTGAAGTTGCAGTGTCCACACATTGCCACAAAAAAGAACCTTGATGTATGAGATGAATGAATAAACAGACTTGTGAACATGCAGCTTTTTCTTTCCATCAGGTGCTATCAGTTTTCCTCTGCGCTAACAGGAAAACTGTCAGCAACGTTCACTGAGGCTCCAAACATTTTCCGAAGAAGTCATCCGTTCTATCAGCTCGACTATTAGACAGTTTTTGCAAAGACCACGAGTCAAACCCGGAAATGAGCCACATTTCCCCTCACTTTGCTGGGTATTAGCCTCTTGAGAGAGCTGCCTCTCAACACGACACAGTCAGCAGGATGACTGTTCAAAGTCTAAGTCAAGGATCAACGACAAAAGCTGAAAATATTTCATGTCTGTATTCATCACCGGGTACTTGCTGCTGACAGCATTTCCTCTGCTTTATCTGAAGCTTTCATCTATAAAAAGGTTGAAAATGGAGCCTGAAGGACAAATGAAGTAGAATCAGCTTTTTACAACCCGTCTTTCCAGTTATATAGTGATTAATTATGTTTTAAAACTTCACTTATCAGTAAATTTGATTGTAAATGAAAATAAGCAACTAAAGGAAAAGTCTTCTTCAGATGGATCGTTTCATTTTACATAATCCAGATGGATTAAACCCTAAAAACAAGTCATTTAACAAGACATTATTCATACTCTGAGAATATTACATTCAGGGTTTCACGTTAACCAGTACCAGCAGCCTGTTTGAACAATTTAAAACAATTCAAACAACTTGATGTTAGATTTTTAAAAACATTCAAGACTAATCGGAAGAGGTTTACAAAAACATAACAGTATTTTGTGTTGAAAGAGTTTTGTAGAGAAGGTTTTGAGGGTTTCACTGCTGACAAAGTTTATAAAACCTCCAGTTCAATGAGCTAGAGGGCTTCTGGGAATAAAAGTACTGTAGTACCAACAGAAAACATAAAAGTACATTTCTGCCCACAATGACAACCTGAGGAGGCAGAAAATATGCTGAAAACCAACAACTTTAACACATTGAGGCACTTTTGTGGAGGCTTTTGGTTTAAAGACCTGAATAATGAGAAACTTCCTGTTGAGAGCTGAATTCTAATGTTCAAACCTAATGTGAGGTCATCTGTCCAACAGAGCTGGACAGAGACAGAGTGCATTTGTCTATTGTCTAAACTTGTCTTTTCACAGACTTTGATGAAGAACATGGTCTGATTAAGACAGGTTTGTGTTTGGTCTATCCAGATCAAGATCTTGCTATTTGTACATGCTGGGCATGATCTGTGTCTGTGTCTTCACACCTTTTCTCAGGTTGTGTGCTTCCTTACTTGTAGTGCTGTTGAAGTGTGCAAAGTTAGCAAAGCCAGAGGTGGCGGCTGCGTTGGGTGGGGCGGCGAAGATGTCTCCACCCAAGTCACTGAGGAGGTCAAACTTCTTCTCGTGGAACTGCTGCTGCTGATGCGTGTGTGCACGGTTCACCACTGGAGACTGGTGGAGAGAGAAAGAAAGATTAATTAATCCGCGAGATACATTTGTAAAGACGTGTGAGTAAGACCAACGTTTATGAAACAACCTTTAAAAAATAAAAATTAATACAAATAATAGTAATAATAAATAATAATAATAATAATAATAAAAAGACCCACATGACCAGACCAGTCTCCTTTTTTTTTAATTGCAAAATGTAACCCGTTTCATTATTAATGAACAGGGTTTTTTGTCCTTCAAATGAGCCTTAACTTCAGTAAAACTAGGAGCAAAAACTCTGCATCTAAAGCACTCACCTGGTTCGGTGGGGTGTTCTTGTTGAGGTGCAGAGCTGGAGCAGCCTCCCCCAACAAGGATTTGAGCGGCCGGACCTCAGGGGTGCTGCTGGTGCTGCTGTTCGATGACCCAGAGATGGAAGCATGGACGGACGCCACTACCTTGGCTTGCTCAGGAGGTACATACCTGGGGGGGGGGGTCACATTCAGAAAACATTTTAGACTTTTCTTTGACAGAGTACTACAATAAAAGGATTTCCAGCCTTTTCGGTAGACTCATCTTTGACCTTGGTGTGTTTGAGGTGAAAAACTTAAGGGAAAGCTTGTCTGCAGCCGCAGCGGCACGTTGAGACAAGTAGTGATTTCTCGACTGCTCTCATTTAGCTCAGCCTTCAGAGACACCAGAAGCAGGACTAAAAATACATCTTTCCAAGCAGCATTCGCCAGATAAGAATGTCAATTATCAGAAGTACCTGGTGAGCATGCGAGCTAATCTTTTGAGTTAACATGGTACCGCCGGCTGAATTCACACAGATTAGGGATGCAGCGACCTGCTGGCTCCATTTATATTTATAGGAAGAGGCTCTCTCATTAGATACAATGACAAATGTGATAACCCTCATGTTTATTTCAATAAAACCTTGTACTTTATTATCTTATTTCTCCTTCTTTTGCATACAACATGGATAGAACGCTCTGACCTACATTCTGTGCATTTATTAGAAGGTTTCTGATGGCTTGCTGCAGGCTAAGTTCTGCAAGCTGCCTTTGAGACACAGCGAGGCGCAGAAGAGAAGCTGCACGCCTGCGCCGTTACCGCTCCGATTTCTGCCTCAAAATGTCACTCACCATCTTTTCTTCTCGTATTTTTCTTGAAGGAACTCTTTGACCTTCTGTGGTTCCCTGAAATCCGGTACTGAAGAGGTTCTGTCGTCATAAAGGCCGAGCCAGATTTGTTTACATACCTGAAACACATCAAGTATGGGAATGTTGAACATTCAGCTACGCAGGACTATGGCTTTACAGCAGGACTTTTGGAAATAAAACTCATTTCAAGATTCATATTTTTAAGGCAAAATTGCAAAAAAAAACATCAATTGACAAATAATTTTAGTTTATTGGAAACACATTTCAGTGACTACATTTGTATTTTAAGATAAGAATTCTTGGTAGGACTATTTTTCTTGTCCTTTCTTTTCTGCTCATTTAAAGACATTT
>NW_023418637.1:0-1415 GCF_002922805.2 Oryzias melastigma
GTGTTAAAGCGCTTTATAAATAAAGATGATGATGATGATGATGATAAATCTTCCATTACGATCAGATCATTCTATTACCCTGGAATTTTTCTATGAATTTTTTAAATGTTCATGTTTGTCTGACAAAAGTGTATAAAGTGTGTCGTGAGGAGCTTTACAGCTTTAAAACATCTGTAATCCTAATTTGTGGATTTCACCCATCGGGGGTTATTTTTAGAACATGAAACCAAGGGGACATTAAAGTTTGGGGTATATTACAGTCTCGTCTACCTGTTGTGCTGGAGTGTCTCTATCCTGCTTTTCATGTTCCTCCTCTTCCTCTGCCTTCTCCAACTCCACAAAGTTGGAGGAGTAGTGGAGTTGGCTATAAAGGTGGAACTCCAGCTCGCTTCTGCTCAAGGAATCTTCGGAGTCTTCACCCTCTCTGTGCAGTTCATCCTCCCACTCCTCCCGGCTCTGCTCGGCATTGAACATCTCCCTGCTGAAGACATGCAGACACAAACACGCTTCACTAGGACACGAACGCCTGTTGATCCAGTGATGTAAGAGTGAAAACAAACTGAACAGACAAGAAAATAAACATTTTGGTGACTAAGCTTTTCAAAAACAATCTTAGGAAAAAAAAATCTATTTAAATAACAAATATAAACAAAAATGGTAAAAGAAACTGTTGATCAGCCCTTTTTTTAAACTTAATTCTACTAAAATAAGCATTTTTAGATCTGTAATGTGTAATAAGATGTTATAATTTCTAACAGTTGTAAACCTGCCTCACACAGGAAAGGTGTCTGGGGTTTGATGGTGATATTATATCACCTGGTTTTACCAGTAANCGGCATTGAACATCCAGCCTGCTGAAGACATGCAGACACAAACACGCTTCACTAGGACACGAACGCCTGTTGATCCAGTGATGTGAGAGTGAAAACAAACTGAACAGACAAGAAAATAAACATTTTAGTGAGTAAGCTTTTCAAAAACAGTCTTAGGAAAAATTATCTATTTAAATAACAAATTTAAAAAAAAATGGTCAAAGAAACTGTTGATTAACCAATTCACTTACTTTTACTACCCTGTATTTACCCAAATTAGGTGTGTACACTTAAATACAGATGTCTTCCAATGTGAACAAAATTTTTTTTTAAAAAGAAGTTGGTGATGGCCTAATCAGAATATCATAGGGGTGTTTCAGCTTTTTTTAAACTTAATTCTACTAAAATAAGCATTTTTAGATCTGTAATGCGTAATAAGATTTTATCATTTCTAACCTGCCTCACACAGGAAAGGTCTCCGGGGCTTGATGGTGATATATATATATATATCACCCGGTTTTCCCGGTAAACCCACATTATAACACTGATGATTAAAAGAGAGGAGCCGTGAGATTTATGTTCAAACTGTTACTCCAACAACTA
>NW_023418637.1:1848-5178 GCF_002922805.2 Oryzias melastigma
CTTCCTTTGATGCAACAATTAAAAGACAAAGTGGATTAATATGAATAAATAACATGATTATGGATTTATTTAACACAAGAAATGTTGAAAAGTCAGTCATATTTAAAGCCAGTGCTTTAAATATAGTTGGAGTCATTTAGAAGTGGGCAACATTTAGTGACAGCTTATTTCTGAAATTCTAAATCAATGAATCTTTCATCTTAAAATATTAAGATGGTTGTTTCTGCATCTACAGGCCACCTACATTCACACTAGCCTCAAATAGGTAACCCACTGCAGCTCTGAAGCTTGCATGTTACATAATTTAATACCATTATTAACCCTCATCCGGATTCATCCGCTCAGCAATTTAATTCAGAGACTTTGAATATTAAAATCACTGCAAGTATTTTAATATTCAAACAGATTTTGTTCATAAAAGAAGAAAATTAACTTTGGAGCTTATTCAGCTTATTGCTGAAATTAAAATTAATATCATTAACGACTAGAGCGGTGATGATTTTTATTTTTTTGTACTTAAAATCAATAATAGAAATAATTCACTCTCAGTACAGTTTCTAATAAAATTTATCATCAAATCTACCAGACTCTCTTAAGTAAAATCAACCAGGGAATACTTTTAGAGCTCTATCCTTTACCTTAACGTTAACAGTCAGTGAAACACTATGGAAATACTCAAGACATTGGTTGATACGAATAAATATTGATTTATTTGTCAAATTTGTATTTCAAAATTGATTTCATTTGGTCAAGAAAATCTGTTTTTACATATCTAGTTACTCTTAAACTGAATAGAAGTAGAAATTGAATGAAAATGTAAATTTTAAAATAAAAAACTTTTACATTTTTCTGAAGAGATCTATCTGATTTGAATTAAAACCAGTCAAATTCACCATCCAGAAGAAATAATATGAGATCAATTAAAAGAAGGCAGAAAACCATAAGGCCTGAGCTGAAGACTTATCCACACAAAAACTATAACCTGCAGTCTGATTTTTTTTTAATCAAAATGTCATTTTGGGATCAAACTCTGTAACTTATCAAGTGATTTCCGCTGTATCTATATCCAGCTCTGAATGATCGTGTAACAGACTTTCAAATGTAGTAACTCTGTAAAACACAACTACTTCCCTCCCAATCCCTGTCACCATTTTTTTCTGGCCCAAACCCACACATACCCCTCACACACACACAAAAGTGGACGCAGGAGGAGCACCGGCCCATTGCCCTGTCCAGTCCTCCGTGTCTGTGCCATGATGGCTGGAGATGATTGGCTCCCAAGCCGCACACACTGCATAAGCGCCACGCTACACGGTCACAAGCCGGCCACCAGGGATTAGAGGGACAGAAAGAGTCTCACCGGCTGCACAGGGACCGAGGTTATGTGCTAAAGTTTGGCACCACACAGGGAGCAGGAGGTGACAAATGACTGTTTTACACTGGTGGAATTTACACTGAACTTACAGCTTCAGATCCTTATGAATTCAGATTTAATGTGACTGTAGCTCATCTATCAAATGAAGCCTCTGCTCAAATTCGTTTGGTCTTTCTGTTCAAAATTCTCCTTGACTGTTATGTTAGCTTTGCTATTTGTATTACTGTGTAACAACCATCCTTTCAGAGCAGTGCTTAAAGTTCAACTCATTCTTTGCTGAATTCTGAATAAAAAAAATAAATAAAGATAAATAAATTTAGAAAAATTAATAAGCANAGATTTAATGTGACTGTAGCTCATCTATCAAATGAAGCCTCTGCTAAAATTCGTTTGGTCTTTCTGTTCAAAATTCTCCTTGACTGTAATGTTAGCTTTGCTATTTGTATTACTGTGTAGCAACCATCTTTTCAGAGCAGTGCTTATAGTTCAACTCATTCTTTGCTGAATTTTGAATAAAAAAATAAATACATTAAAACAAGATTAATAAGCATCTCAACTCAAATCTGGCAATTATTATTGAAAGGAAAAAAAACAATTTAAATGCGATATTTTCTTACAGAAAATTAATATACGTGTGTCGCATATTTTCCTTTTTCCTACTAAAAACAGCATGATGCCTGCCCTGAATAACCATCTAGACAAGCAAGTCCAAGCACCACTATTTTTTCCCCCCAAAAGTCATGGAATCCATCCAGATTTTATGCAAAAAATCATCTCAGATTTTGTTAAATGTCAAACTGAGCATATACATTGATCAAAATAAAACAAATTTGTTTTTTCTGGTGTCACAGTTATTATAGATGTGGAATCTAAAGAAAAAAATAACGCTTCAATGTTAAAGTCCGTCATATATACAAACCTTAAGAAAAATCTGGTAAAGGAATGTTTCCACTTAGCAAGCAATCTCGTCCTATTTGTATACTGTGATCTGGCTGCACAGACAGCAGGGGCCCGTTTCAAGAGGCTGGTTTTGTTGGAACTCTGTGTTAGTGAACTCCAAATCCAGTAAAACTTTTGGTTTCAGAAAGAGAAATAACTCAAACCCGTGAAAGTGGGCGAAACCAAACCCGTTTCAAGAAAGCTGAACTCAGTCAGAATCGACAAAAAGTCGTTCAAAGTGTCGACAAACTGCAATTATCCCGTGCTAGCATCTCGGAGCTAACGGCTAACTAACGAGACAAGGGGAACACTCGCTCATCTGCTTTCGACTTAT
Source organism: Oryzias melastigma (assembly GCF_002922805.2). Lineage (NCBI taxonomy): Eukaryota > Metazoa > Chordata > Actinopteri > Beloniformes > Adrianichthyidae > Oryzias > Oryzias melastigma. The sequence goes on from NW_023418637.1 coordinate 4,497, forward strand.
TAGCGTACGCATAAAAGTAAAACACCCACAAACAACCTGGTTAGCAGAAATGTCTGCTGTACGTGTTTAAAAGGAGCTAACCGGATGTTAACATTGAAAAACTACAAGCCCAAAGTAGCATGAAAGAAACCAAAAACACTCACGTGCTGAACTCCAGCTCAAATATGGTGGTTATGGTTATGTTCGGCGTTCAGTGGAATTAGGCAGAAGCTCAACTTTAAAGTACAATTTTTGTGAGAGTTCCGGCGGATCAGCCTCTTCGACCCAGAATGAGACAGAGTTTATGAGAGACTGAAAACGTTGGCCGTTAATAATATGGCTGTAACGGCTTCAGGCTCTCCGCCGTGTTCCATGTCACGTGACAACAAGCCGCATCACGGATCAAATAGTCCGCTTTTTGTGGAAAAAATAAACTAAACCAAAGAAATAGCAAGAATAAAGTACTAAATGTTGATTGAATATTTATTTATTTTGTAAATGAACATGGTATAAGCTCACACATATTTCCACAGCCCCCCAAGGCAGCTTCAATTATTTGTTTTTCTCCTCTAATAAAGGGCCTATAGCTGGAGGATTGCTGGTTCAAAGCTGTTGTTGTTGTTGTTTTGCTGTCTTGGGGGTCCCCGGGTGCGAGCTAGAGGTCAGGGTCGTAGTGTAGCAGCGCGAGACGACAAGCGGAGCA
>NW_023418638.1:0-513 GCF_002922805.2 Oryzias melastigma
ACATACACTATACAACATACACTATACAACATACACTATACAACACACACTATACAACACACACTATACAACACACACAGACAACACAAACTATACAACACACACTATACAACACACACACACTATACAACACACACTCCACACATCATACAACACGGAGCACATTCACCTCCACACATGAAGACAGAAGAACTTTACTAATTCTTCTTTTGTTCAGGGAAAACCAGACAGTACAAACGTATGACTGTTTGTCAGGTTAAAGCTGAGGATGGAACAGAGAGAAACTCTTGACTTACCTCCATTCATCTGGCCAGATGATATTTTTTTCCTGTAATTTCCCAGAATGAATCTCTTGATTCCTTTCTCGTCTTCTTTCCAGTCGTACCTGCAGCTTGAATGAGGATCAGCACAACTTTTCCAAGGCCTGCAGGTGTGAATTCCTGGATCAGTTCATCAAAAAACGCCTCGTTCCACCTGATGGTCCTCCTCCTCCTCACCTGCATCTTCACATCC
>NW_023418638.1:4569-5239 GCF_002922805.2 Oryzias melastigma
CTGTATTTATACACAGTCCTGATCTTCTGGTGGAAGTTACGTCACCGCTTCAGAATGGAACAAAAACCAGCGTAAACAAATATCCCCCATGGAAAGAGGATCTTTTTTCCCTCAGGTTAGCATGACTCAGGGCTTTTCTTTCTGCTGACAGACACCAACCATGACAGTGCACTTTTCATTTTCCAAGAAACAGAGAAGACTGTAACACAACTTCTGTCTGTGACTGACACTGAATGACTCAGCTTTTAGTTTTTGGCTTTCTTCCTCTATTATTGTTAAATTGTTTTACAGAAATTTAACTGAAAACAAAAATAAAAATGAAACTATTGAGTAAATTTAAAAAAGATGTACTCAACTTTGAAGAGTTTAGCCCTACCCAACTGCTTTGCATCAAATTTGTTTGGGTCCAGCAGAGCAGCTGGCCCAGAGAAAGAATAAAAAATTAAAACATGTCTTGAGTTAAGTAGTACAAACTAGTTGCTTGTTTTCTAGTTCTGCTTTAAATTGTAAGTACGTTAACTGTAGTTTGAGGAGGTTGTAAATAATTGAATTTGACTCATGAGGAAAACTGTAAACAGACATCAGTCCTTCTCTTTCTAAAACAAAGATGTTTCAGGTTCATGTTCAGATCTTTTCATCTGGTAACCTATCTCAATGCATTTTGGGTGTT
>NW_023418639.1:0-1233 GCF_002922805.2 Oryzias melastigma
TTCAAACACTTCCTCTTCACGTTCATGCTCAAGTCAATCTGATCTCAAGTGACAGCAGAGGCTGTGACAGTTCACCCCCCAACATGAAAGCAGAAGAGAAGGAGATGGGAGTGTCAGCAGCAGTAAAGACCGCCCCCTCCTGTCAGTTTTAGGGTTACACCCACAAAGAAAAAGACGGGAACGAAATGAGCCGAAATGTTAAACATGGAAGACATGACGAAACCATGAAGATAAAACAAAGACATGGTAAAGACATGATGAAGACATGATGAAGACACGATAAAGACACGATGAAGACACGAGAAAGACATGATGAAGACATGGTAAAGACATGATGAAGCGACACGATAAAGACATGAGAAAGACTCGATGAAGACACGAGAAAGACATGATAAAGACATGATGAAGACAGGATGAAGACACGATAAAGACATGGTAAAGACATGATGAAGACATGATGAAGATATGATGAAGACATGATAAAGACATAATGAAGACATGATAAAGACATGATGAAGACATAATAAAGACATGATGAAGACATGATGAAGACATAATGAAGACATGATAAAGACATGATGAAGACATAATAAAGACATGATGAAGACATGATGAAGGCATGATGAAGACATAATGAAGACATGATGAAGACATGATGAAGACATGATGAAGACATGGTAAAGACATGATGAAGCGATGATGAAGACACGATGAAGACATAATGAAGACATGATGAAGACATGATGAAGACATAATGAAGACATGATGAAGACATGATAGACATGATGAAGACATAATAAAGACATGATGAAGACATGATGAAGACATGATGAAAACATAATAAAGACATGATGAAGACATGATAGACATGATGAAGACATAATAAAGACATGATGATGACATGATGAAGACATGATGAAGACATGATGAAGACATGATGAAGACATGGTAAAGACATGATGAAGACATGATGAAGACACGATGAAGACACGATAAAGACATGATGAAGACATGATGAAGATATGATGAAGACATGATAAAGACATAATGAAGACATGATAAAGACATGATGAAGACATAATAAAGACATGATGAAGACATGATGAAGACATGACATGATGAAGACATGATGAAGACATGATGAAGCGATGATGAAGACACGATGAAGACATAATGAAGACATGATAAAGACATGATGAAGACATAATAAAGACATGATGAAGACATGATGAA
>NW_023418639.1:1275-5216 GCF_002922805.2 Oryzias melastigma
GATGAAGCGATGATGACTAAAGTCGTTCTCTGAGCACAGGAACAGCGTTTCCTGTTTGGTCATCCTTGCCTGGTTCTGGATGAACTGCAGAAGCTTCTAGAACCTGTTCTGACTCCAGAGACAAACTGTCCATAAAATCAAAAACTGTCTTTAAAGTTCTGTTTAAAAAATTGATTTTCTGGTTCTTTTTAAGAACAGCCTTCAGAATGGACGGAAACACCGTGGGTTTCTGCTCTGACCGATACCCCCCCCACACCCCCTTTAGTGTTCATGTACTAATGTATCATTATTGCAAAAAATGTAATATTTTTGTGTTAATGTATTACCATTTCTTAAAATGTATTACTAATTAATCTAAAATGTATTACACATGGATCTAAGGACATCCAAACGTCTGGCTTGGTTTCATCAACAGAAAATGTCTTTAAAGAAGGACTTCCTGTTCGTTAAAGCCTGAGTTTATTTAAAGAGGACACATAACACCTCTCATTAACAAGTTGACCCCCCCAAGGTGGTAATAAACATCTGTGACAGTCAGACAAGAAAAATAGCCCAAGAGTGACGCTCTTCATCATTGAAATGACAGCCAGGATCTGCTGAGCCGTCTGCCCCCACAGGGCGCCCATGTTTGACCCGCCTCGGTAACGTTCAGCACGCCAACAACAACAACCTCATTAGAGACCCTTCTCACTGACACAACACCAGGGTTCCCGTCTCTGAGCCTGAAACCACAACATGGGGGTAGCTCAAGTCCCATGAGTTATGGGGGCCTCCACAGACTGGACTTGTTTCTTGGGTCGGTTGGACTGAGAAGTTCTGAAGGAATATTTTTACTCTGTCAGGATTCATTATCCTGTAGAAGGAAGCCTTGAGGGAATGCTGTTGCCAGTGGTCTGCTGCATGCTAGGTCGGCTGCTACACGTCAAAGAAATAACCACAAAGATGAGAAAACTCGACTTCACACGACCATGTGTCTTCCCACAATGCATCTCCATGTCCTGTGGTTCCACAGAAATAGCTACCTGACAGTGGTGTGTTACAACCTCTGGACTAGAACCATTTTGTCCACAGATCTTTGGTCCAGTTTCCCAATGTCTGTTCATCCGTCCATGATCCAGCCAGTTTAGTTCTGCACCGATCCTAAATCAACGGAATTGATCTTTATGTCTAGAATTTGTCTGACTGACTATGACACCGCTTCATCAGCAATGAAAGTCTTATGTGAGCCTCACATCCATGATGGGATGTTATTAAAACCGAAAAGTAAAAAATAAAAGATTTAAAAAATAAAAAAACAAAATATATATATAAAAAATAATAATAAAATAAAATAAAACATGTAAAACAAATAAAAATATATATAAAATATATAAATAAATAAATAAAAATAAAACATGAATAAAAAAGAAAAATTTAAAACAAAAAAATAACAATAAAAAAATAAATAAATAAATAAAAAACTAGATGTAAAGCACCAGGAAGACTGTCCTGTGCCAGCAGTCTTCCTGGTGCTTACCAATCTTTATTTGTCTTCATGAGTCCTCAGCAGTCTTCATCAGATCTGCTGGAGGGTCAGGTCTGAAAATATGAATATTTGGGTTTTTACACTATTCTAATGTGGTCATTGCCTTCTTTATATCCTGTGAGATTCGAGCTTTTCCAATTAAATCCGTTAGAAAAGCAACATTTTCACATCTCACCAAATATTTATGTCTGTTCTATGAAGGAGTTGAAATGTTTATGTTTGTAAGAAATATGTATTAATGTGTGGAGACCTCAGCAGGTTATGGTTTTAAATTTGTTTGAAAAGACTGATGAAGAAGAAACAGAGGCTAAGTATGAGTGAACCTTCTCTATTGCCTCGTTATTAACAATGAGTGTGGAAGAGAATAACCATTTCTTTGGTTTTTATGTTTTAGTCCAAGCAGTTGTTCCTGCACCAGAGTGAGAACAAGTCCAGTTCACTCTGCAGCAGACCCACTGTGTTAGTGGTGTCCATGATTACTGTGTCAGAGTACTTGATGTATGTTATACCTCTGCATGTGGATAGCATCTGGATGTTAGCATCTCGTGTGAAGCTTTCAGAAACAGTCTGTAACAGAAATATCTGGTGATTTTTCAATCCAGCTTTAAAGTTTTCACTGGAAGAAACTCTCTGTTGTGAGTTCTTAATGACACTCTTCAGGCGACTTATGCAGTGTTACGATTCCAACCGAGGGGAAGGAAAAATAAGGTGTAACATATAAAAATAAGAAAACTCACAATGGAGAACAGTAGTGTGCAGCTTTTTAATTTGCTGTTACTGCAAATGAGCTCAAATGGGTTTCCACAAAGTGGGACATAGTGTCTGAATTGCCTTTAGCACCGGAGCTCGAATGTTTATGTTCTCTGATTTACTGTAATTCTTTAATTGTTAACTTGATAATTCCAGCAGATACTGAAGCAGAAAAGCGTCACAGACGACACCTCGGGTGTTAAGAGTTCAAATCCAGACCACTAAGTCCTGCAGTGTAAAGCTAGTTAGGGATCAGGATGGGGATTCAGACAGCCATGGTCACATAGCTCATGTGATCCTTGTCCTGCTGGAATTATCTGATCTGATGGATTCAGCAGACCTGAAGATTTTACTGTCCAGGCTCAGTGAGGTGGTAGGATGTGCGGTACTGCTCTGGACTGGGTCAGATCTTATCTGGCAGACAGAAGCGTGAGTGTGAGTTAATCTGGAATCACATCTGTTAAAGTTCCTCTGGCTTGTGGAGTTCTTCAGGGCTCAATTTCAGGACCTCTTCTGTTTCCTTGTACCTCCTGTCATGTGATGCTGATGAGAGTCCGTTCAGCAGAGCGGTTCCTCTATCACTCCTGTCTTGTCTGGGCGGCCGTGGTGCAGTGGTAGGGCGGTCGACTCCTGATCAGAAGTGAGCAGGTTCGACTCCGCCTTGCCCGCCCATGTGTCGAAGTGTCCTTGGGCAAGACACTGAACCCCGAATTGCCTCTGGTGGGAGGTTGGCGCCAGTGTTTTCGGCAGCGGAGCCACCACCAATGGGTGAATGGGTCTGTGACTGTGAAGCGCTTTGGGCCCTCGAAGGAGGGTAGAAAGCGCTATACAAGTATACACCATTTACCATTTACCATTTGTCCCCATGGCATCAGAGATCAGATGGTCCTCAGTCCAAGCGGCTCCTTTCACCCTCTAAGATGGATTTGGGTCTTTGGCTCCACATGTTCAACAGTCTGATTGAAACTGGATTTGGATCTGGACTCTCACATCCGTGGTAAAGAGCATCTTCTTCCAGCTGAGGCGGCCGATGAAGATGAAACCGTTTTTATCCCAACGACACTTTGAGACGGTCATCCGCGCCTGGATTACCTCGGGGTCAGCCAGTCGCCCTCTCAGAGCTGCAGCTGGTTCATGTCCTGATCGGAGTTAGAGAGAACACATCTCCAGCCCGCCGTCTCCGGTCAGCTGATCAGCTTCTCCTGGAGGTACCGAGGTCAAACAGGAAGTGTGGGGGGGGCAGCCTTTCCTGTCTGCGATGAAGCTCTGGAACGCTTTGCTGCTAAAGATTAGACAAGAGTCTTTAAAACTCGTCTTAAGAATCATTTTTATAGACAAGCTGTCAGTTACACATGAGATCTAGCTGTTATTTTATTTTCAAGTTTTTACTATATTTTATAAACTTATTACACGTATTTTCAACAGTTTTATTATGTTTAGCTTTTAATGTAAATTGTTCTTTTTAAGTTTTTCATTGTTGAAACTCTTAATAAATAAAAACGATGTTCTCAACAAATCTCTTGAGTTTTGGTTTCATTTTCTGCTCTGAAAGAAAAAAATTCTGCTGCATCTCTGACTGCAGGAGCTGGAGGGTGTGTCCTCATGAAGGTGTGTCCTCGTGCAGGTGTGTCCTCATGAAGGTGTGTCCTCATACAGGTGTGTCCTC
>NW_023418640.1:0-459 GCF_002922805.2 Oryzias melastigma
TTATGTTGAACATGCTTTAAATGTTCTAACAGAGCTACGTTTTATCCCCAGAAGTCACATGATCATACAGTACATGATAGCGTTTTGTGAGCATGGGGTGTTTGATGTTTCAGGAAGGCAAACTTTGCCTTTTTGGATGTCATTGTGTTTACACATAATCATAAACTATCAAACAATGTAAGAAAAAACATCAATAAACCAATACCAGGGAAAGTACACAGATTTACTAAGTCCACACATATAGTTAGCTACAGCCGGAAGAGAGTAAGCGGTCTTATTCGAAAACGGAAATACGTCACACAGCTTCGTGCATAGAGTCCATTGGTGGCCAAATAGACAGTGTTATTGTCCTCCGGAGTGCCTCAGGGTTTCATTCTCAGACCTCCTCTGTTCAGCCTGTACATGCTCATTTAGGTCAGATCATGCATACTAATAATGTTTTGCACCACACATATGTAG
>NW_023418640.1:805-5198 GCF_002922805.2 Oryzias melastigma
ACATTTTTTCTTCCATATCTCTCTGCTTGGGGGAATAACTGTGGGGACCCAGCCAGCAAGACCAAATGGCCCCATATGTTTTAAAAGTGGGCAGAAAGTGGGCCCAAATGGGTTTGTCTACATTGACTTAAGTGGGGACTCAGTGGGTTAGCTCGCTACGCTAGCCAGCTGCCCAGTGGACAGCGTAGTGAGCTCTGCTGTAACGTGCTAGCGAGCTCTGCTGAAGCATGCTAGGAAGCTTCTCTGTTGCATGCTAACGAGCTACACTGCAGCATGCTAGTGAGCTCAACTGTAGTATGCCAGCGAGCTCCTCTACAGTGAACTAGCAAGCTTCGCTGTATCGAGCTAGCGAGCTCTGCTGTAGCAAGCTATGGAAACTGCTGTCCACCAGGAAGCTGGCTAGCATAATGAGCTAACCCACTGCGTCGCAATGTGGGCAAACACAGGTGGGACCTCCACGGAACTGTGGACAAACCCAATAGGGGCCCACATTTTCTGCCCACTCTTAAACCACATGGGCCCACTTGGCTTTGCTGGCTGTGGATTGGGAGAATCCGTAGAGGAAGGAATGCAATTTCGATCCAGCCCAAGAGTCCATCTGTTCACCCTGTTTCACCTCTGCTCCTTAAAAACCCGAACATCCAAACTGTGTCCTCCTCTCTGCTCTGTTCCTCAGGTTTGAGATGTGAGTGAAGGATTAGCATTTGACCCACTCAGGAAATGAGATAGCTGGATATTATGAGGCTTAGGAAGATGCACGCTCACTTCCAGAGCAAAATGTCAGCAGCACATCTGCAGAGCGTCACAGATTGGTTTTCCACTTGTGCATGAGGAAATCGAGGCGACTTTAACCAAACTTCTCTGTGGAGTTAATGTTTTCAGAAACACATTTCAAACTTCAGTATCACAATGTTTGTGGGAAGACCTAAAAGAGAAAAGAGGGGCAACAGAAATGTAGCAGGAGTATTGATGATGATACTTAGTATGTGGACAGAAATGTTCTGAGTTGTGAGCACCACAGTCGAGATTATCAGTTCTTTCCATCCATCCATCTTCAGGACCTGCTGAATCCCTATTGGGGTCAAGGGGGTGCTGGAGCCTATCCCAGGCAGGGTCACAAGCTCCATGGCTATGTCCAAATTCTCCCCCACTCACTATAAAGTGCGTCCACCATTTTCTAGTGTTGTTAGAATCTACTAATTCCAAAATCAAGTGCACTAGAAATTTCCCAGAAGTCTTTGTGAAAAAGTAACATGCATTGATGCTCACTAGATTAGCGAATGTAGACCACAATGCATTGCGGTCGAACAATTTCAAGCAAAAACAAAACATGTTTACATTTTTTTTTTTTTTTATAAACCATCACCATCTACACCATAAGAACACAGCTGAGTCATAAATACATGCTGTGAAATGTTAATGTCAAAAACAAAAGAAAAGTTGTGAGCATTGTGTCCAAAGTACCTTTAAAATCCAGGGCAGTAGATAGTCCCGCATTGTATAGTTTTTTTAGTAGTTAGGGGTTAGGGTGGGGATTCCGGACACAACCTATGTCTCTGTGTCTGAACTTTAGTCAATTTCTTCTTGACAGGATATGACATCACCAAATCCCAGCCTTGTCAAAGGTGCATCATTTGCAAATACAGTTTCCCTGTTTACAGACCAGATGAATTAGTTATATCTCTTGGCTATCAGATAATAATCCAAGATGAAGCACTTCAGTTTTAAATATATGAAGCATTTATAAAGCACATAAATGGAAAATAATTGTGTAATTCATGTAATTGTGTATTAAAGTAAAGTTGAATTTGTTTCTTCCCATACCTTTTAAAGTAGTTATTTTAACTGCTTTTGACAAACTTAACATTTAATGGATTACAGGTGTCATGTATTCTATGTATAAAGACAAATATGTCCATCTATGATATAGAGTAATTATAATTGCACCACTGAGTTTAGTTATCCAGCAGTAAGTCAGACCTGTTCCAGGTGCATGTTGGACTCTGGCAGGGCTGCCCTTTATCACCGGTTCTGTTCATAGTTTTTTAGGGACAGAATTTCTCGGTGCACCCAGGACCCGGAGGAGATCTGATTTGGGGACTGCAGGATTTCCTCTCTGCTCTTTGCAGATGATGTTGTTCTGTTGGCTTCATGGTGCCAGGACCTCCAGCATGCATTGGAGCGGTTTGCAGCTGGGATGAAGGTCAGCACTGCTAAGTCTGAAGCCATGAGTATGACCACCATTTTATATATTCATGTATAGATAGATAATCCTTTTCTGTCCACTTTAATAGCTTTTGTTTTGATCACTTGAAATAAACTAATACTAACTATTTGACATTTGAGTGAATCAGATTTGACTGCCTAACACAAACAGCCCCCCTAGTGGTTATTTGGTGAATTGCTGTTAAGTTTTATTTTTCAACGTGCTTTAATACCGAAGTCAAAGGTATTAAAGGATGCTTCCTGGTTTGCACAACCAATTAATCACACAGAAATACAAAAATAGAATATATAAGAATCATATTTAAGCTGTTTTTTGCAAGTTAAACTGTCAGAAAGAAATAAAATCTAGAAAGTTTTTCTCAGCAGATTCTTTCAAACTTTAAAACAGGAAAAGTTGTTCAGCTGGAGAACATGTTCAGCACATCTTCCAGGCATGCAAGGCCACATAGGCATCGATCAGGCAGACTATTGATCCAGTAGAGGCTGCTCACATGGCGCTCCGCTCCACACAGACTCACATCCACCACTGTTTGTCCACTCGCTGCTGTTCAGGACTGACCTCCAGCTGCAGCGGCTGGACGTCAATAGCAATGGCAGCTGGGGACTCAAATGTGACCACTATGATTAAAACATTTGTTAGGATTTTAAGAAACAAGTCAGTGTTGTTAAAACATTTGGTTTTCATCAGTTTGTAGAAAAATTGGTTTAAGTTTTAAAGGTTTGTCTCAGAGGCTGAGCTGAAACCTCACTTATCGAGCATCCTCCTGTTGTGCTATAAACTGCAACCTGACGGAGAAGAAAGGTGCAACATAATCTATAATCCATAGCTGACCACGTGCTGTGAAAACCAAACCCGCGTTCCTGCTAGGATTCCTTCAGCTGTCAGAGCTGACAACAAATCTGTCTCCTTTTTACACATTTGTGTCCTTTCACCTTAAACACTGAAGAGTTTGTGTTTATTTGCACCTTTTTCACTAAAAGTTGGATCATCCTGCAGAGAAAAAATGGATTCACACGCAGCCATGGACCCGGAAACAGACAGGCAGCGGATATTGTAACAAGAAAAAAGGGATAAAGCAGACTGTTGTCCAACAAGTGACACAGGGCTTCTGCCTCAATTGAAGGAGGATTATCTCTCCTAATTTATGCTAATTCATGCAAACTAAGTAACAAGAGCTGCATGTTATTGTGTGATTGAGGTTGGCCTCACACACACACACACAGCTCCCACCGCTGTGTGCTGTTGCACTAATGAAGCCTGTTGCTTCTGGAGCCGGGCTCATTGTTTCTCCCTCATGCACTCTCATTCACTCAGAGCTCCTCCAGCGTGCACTTCATGGGAAACCTGTTGTCTGGCCAGACCGCGCTCACAAACACGGGTTCTGTCTCAAACTTAACCAGCCAGGGAGGTTTTATTTTTAATTTAGGGCTCTATTTGACCCTTCCATTTTTGGCTAAAGCTCCATCAGGAATGATTACTCAAACCATGAGGAGACCCGCTGGCAGGGAGAGCATGAGGGAGGAAGAAAGACGACAGGATTTCATGACATGCCAGATAAAATGGCTTAAATAGATCAAACTCAAAGAAACATTTTTAATCTCTTTAAGGATTATTTTTTTTACCATTTTGATTTGTTAGTGGATTGCAAACCAATAGATAAAAGTGCTCCACCTCTGACTGCATAAGTTGTGTCGCATGTCTCCATGCATGACCTGTACAGGTGCTGCAGGGTTTTGGGTTGAGGTTTAAGGTGAGCACAGATATGTATTGGAGGCTTGTTTGGCCATCTTAACCCTTTAACACCGGAACTTCAGTGTTTATGTTCTTTGATTTACTGTAACTTTTCCACAGTTAACATGGTCAACATAATTCCAGTAGATTCTGAAGGAGAAAAGTGGTTTGTGCCGCTTTTGTCAGATTTCTTTTTCAGATGGTAGTAAGGTTGGGAGTTAGCATAGTCATGTTATATTTTCTTTTTTAATGGCATCAGTCTCTTTTTAAATGAGTTGCAAGGTTGGGTATCCTATTAAACATGCTAACACGGCTAATGTGTAGAACTGTCTTTTTATATGTATTACAAGGTGGGAGTTACTGGTATTGTAAACATGCTAACGCTTCAAACTTGGCTAATATGTAATGTGTCACAAACAAGTTCTCCATCCATCT
>NW_023418641.1:0-5277 GCF_002922805.2 Oryzias melastigma
TCCAAACGCACCACGGCACATCCTGCCAGGGGTCCCTGCAGCACAACACAGGAGCACTCGCTCAGTTTGGGGATGATTGTTTGAAATATTTGGTCTTGCACTGATCATTTTCAGAAAGTTTTTTTGAGGCATTCCCTTATACAGACTCTATCTAATCTCCTTATCTTGTTTCATGTTAGACAAAACATGAAAGAAATCATGATAAAGATGTAAAGGGAGATCTGATGAGCTTTTTCCAACCACAAAATCTTACGCTTCCTGTAAAATTCATCCTTAAATTTAGTTGGAAACAACTTTATATGTTTCCAGGTATAACAAAAATACAAAATGTATGTAATTTTGGAGCAGAAGTGGTTCGTCACTACATCAAAAGGCATCAAAGGTTAAACATACTTGTCCTGCCAAGTTCTTCAAGCCACGAAATTGACCAGAAAGTATTTTAAAAATGCAGAAATTAATATTACAAACCATTTAAACATCTTTGGTTTGGTGAGATTCAAGCATTAAACTGCCACCAACAAATGTGGTTCAACTTCGGCATCATTTTAAGAAAACTAGTTACATTTTTTTACAAGTCACACATAAAAAATGGCTCTACAAGTTAAATCTGGTTTCCCATAGGGGTGTGTATTGGCAAGAATCTGGCGATACAATACGTATCGCGATATATATCCCAACAATACCAGAACCATTTTTCTTTCTTTTTTTCTTTTTTTTAAGAGTATGAATTAGAAAAAACTAAGTCATGCTAAGTAGTACATGTCTTAGAAAATACAAAAACCAGAAGTGAACCAATGAATATTTAACACAAGCTGGTTCTTACAAGATCTTGTTGGTGCTGGTAACTAGTGATCGAGTGTTTAGGTGGAAAACAAAAGTAATACAACTTTATGCAGAACATCTTTTCCCACAATCCTTTAACTAATTTTTACTTAATTTAAGAGTCACCAAAGTAACGTGTTGTTTCTTAAACGTTGAAGAGCTTTACTGCTAACAAAAGATTTATTGAATTCATTACTGAGTGTTTTCGTATCCAAACCCAAAATGAACAGATTCCTCTTTTGTATGAATAAAAATGACATTTATCTGACAGATTTGAAATTAACCTTTGATTTACCAAAGTTTAAAACTGAGAAAATGAACCTATCCAAACTACAGCAAAGATAAAAGAGTTTTTTTATTATTTTGACAGACACACTAACAAAGTTTAGGTCATAATTAAATATCCTAAAGTCTGTTTTTATGTTTTCTTGGTTTTTCAAAATAAACTTCACCTCATCAGTTGGAATACAGTTAAAAGGATTTTTTTTTACTTTTTCGCTTAATTTTAAAATAATCTAAATAAACTGCATAAATAAAAAAAATAAAAAATAAAGTGAAGTCCATGTCAAGGTTAGACAAATTAGTGATTTTGTAGAAAAAGTGTCCTTAAAATAGAAAACCCTTTATTCCACTTCCCTGTACTGTATGTATTTTTACTATCTGATCTAAAAAGGTTTAATTTGGACTTAAAACAAACATAAGTTTAAAGATCCAATGTCTCCCTACACAAAGGATAAAATCGGATCCATAATGAGGTAAATGGCTCACAAAATTGACAAAAAAGAATCTAACAGCCGAGCTGCACTTCAGAGAATGAGGTCCCACACACATAGAGGTATTACTGACTAACCCCTGTGTCTTTGTCTGCACGCTGTAGCTGATATTGGGACTGGNACTTTTTCGCTTAATTTTAAAATAATCTAAATAAACTGCATAAATAAATAAAAAAATAAAGTGAAGTCCATGTCAAGGTTAGACAAATTAGTGATTTTGTAGAAAAATTGTCCTTAAATTAGAAAACCCTTTATTCCACTTCCCTGTACTGTATGTATTTTTACTATCTGATCTAAAAAGGTTTAATTTGGACTTAAAACAAACATAAGTTTAAAGATCCAATGTCTCCCTACACAAAGGATAAAATCGGATCCATAATGAGGTAAATGGCTCACAAAATTGACAAAAAAGAATCTAACAGCCGAGCTGCACTTCAGAGAATGAGGTCCCACACATAGAGGTATTACTGACTTACCCCTGTGTCTTTGTCTGCACGCTGTAGCTGATATTGGGACTGGCATGTGGACAATCCCACCGCAGGAGGTAACTTAAATCCAGTGATTCCACAGCAGTGTTGCAGGCAAACCCGTCCGACCCTGAGAGGTTCGCACGAAACCAAGACACCAAAAATAGCACAGTCACACTGCTCATTTACCTGTTACAGGGTTAGTAATGGGACAAAGCTAAAATAAGTATCCAGATATATTCTATACGTTCTAATGTATCAAAAATAACAAATAATTACCGTTGACAAACGCAGGTTTTTGTAAAATTTGACAAAATCAACGACAAATCACACTCGCATTTCACCCTGCTTCAGAAACGGCTCGATTTGGGTCACGTGACGCGTTGACGTCATGTGAGTGAGACAGCGCCAGCAGCAGAATGCAGGCGGACCCAGGGTGTCTGCAGATACATGTATGTGTGTGCGCTGCGGCAAAGTTGAATTCTATAAACGTCGGTGTTATGGTCCGACGGAGTATTAGGGCCACCAAAAAAAAAAAAAAAAAGATTTTTAAAGTCGTAAATTTACGAGATTTACAATCGAAATGAGCCTATTGTGAATGAACACTGTGCAAAACCAGACCGACTAAACTGTGAAAAGATTCTGTATTCAACAGGTAAACTGAATGTTTAAAACATTGCACATGTTTGGAAGTTTCTTTGTTTGATTTGCAGTTTATTAATCATTGATGGTGGTTTGCGGGATCTCTGCATCCCATGTTGTTGTTGTGTGTTGAAACGGGACGATTCATGTGGACAACGGGGCGGAGGACTGTTTACATTCTCATTTTTTCTGCGCATATCAGAGACATGCAGTAAGGTGGTGAAAGAGCTTCCGGGTATGTTAAAAAATAAGTGAATAAATAAATAAATAAATAATAATAAAGTGGCAGACGGTCCTGCAAACATNGACATGCAGTAAGGTGGTGAAAGAGCTTCTGGGTATGAGAATAAATTGATTAAATAAGTGAATAAATAAATAAATAATGATAAAGTGGCGGACGGTCCTGCAAACATGTCTCTAAGCTCTTTATTTTGCCTATGAAACTCTGCATTACCGACCCGGATAGTCAGCGTCATTGATGATTTGATTTAGAGTCGCCAAAAGGTTCCGATCTATAAATAAAGCTTCACGAGATGCTCCACGTCTTCCAGCTTCGAGCATGGCTCTGATAAACGGACAGCTTTCAGTTTCATCGGCATTCTCAGCGTCATTGCCAAATAGTGAGCTCCTACTTTCCGCGCTGCCGGCTCAAATTGATAGGGCTTTACAGTCCTCAAACCACAAACACCCGGCGCCTCTGAATCAGCGTCACTTTCAGAACAAATGTTTCCACAATCTGAGTCTGAAGACAGAATTGTGGACCTTGAAATATCGCTGCTATCGCTGGCTCCGTCACGCAAAGGAGAAGCCATCTTGCTATATTGACCCTTCTGACGTCACACGCACCACGTGACCAAAATGGAGCTTTTGACCCGGAAGAGACAGGTTTGCCAAATTTGGCCTCAAAAATGCCGTTTTATTTCAATATTTCTTGCTCAAAACACGCCAAAACATTTGGAAATGGTAAATATAAGGCGAAATACAGTTAACACCGAAAATGACCCACAACCCCATTACTAACCCTTTAACCAACAAGAAAATTATCAGACAGGTTTAATGCAATTCATGCCAGGTCCAATAAAAAGTGTTCCTTTCATTTTTGTGAGCAGTATATACTATATAAAATATTTTCATGATTGTTATGATTTAACTCTTTCATAAAAAACCCAAATCACTGAAATGACATCAAACTGTTCATGTGAAAGAGTTTCATCCTCCCCCGTCCTTCTGCAGTAATGGACTATTCCATCAACAGTAAATTAAAGAACAGAGAGACTCTTTGGAAAAATAAAACAAAACATCTGTAATCCAGATGTTAAAGGAAAAGACAAGAAGAAATAGAGATAAATAAACCAGTGTCACTCAAGCAGAAGATAAAGAAAGACAGGAACGAGAAAAGTTTAGGAAAGCAGATGATCATTTTGAGAATTATTTTGTTTTTTATTTACTTCACTTTATTTTTGTTTATGCTGCTTACTTTATTAATTCCTGACAAATTGAAGACAGAAGACTGTCGTTTCTTTCTATTAAAGAGTGAATAATTTACAGATGAGTTCATTCAATGTTCTTTCCAAATAAACATAATGTTTATAAAATATATATTGCTTAACAGTAAAATGTAATTTTATTTTAGGTGTATACAAAAGACTCAGATGTTAGCGTGCTCCTTGTCTTCTCTCCGTGCGTGTGCCGCTGCATCGCTAATGAAGAAAGATTCCCAGAAATGTTACATGTGCGTTCATGAAACAAGTAAGATTCTTTGTAGTAGTTCACTTTCGGCTTATCCCTTTCGGGGTCGCCACAGCGTAACAGCACCCACTGTTTGGCATCAGTGATTTGGCAGAGTTTTTACACCGGATGCCCTTCCTGACATAACCCTGTACTTGAGGGGCACAGGGACCCAGTTAGGCAGCAGCATCAAGGGTCTTGCCTAAGGACCCAATCTGGGTGGGGATCAGTGGACAACCCTGGAATCGAACCCAGGGCTCCTGAGTGTCAGCCCTAACCTAACCCACTGATCCACCCAGCCGCCAATGTATACTTTTCTTTGAGGAGTTTTATTCTGTTTATTTTGCAATGTGCTGTGAAAATGAGCGGTAATTATCTGATATCGTGCATGGAACGCACCATTTCTGTTATGTTTTTTCTTGTGATTTGTTGAAACCCCAGATCATGCATGTAGGGTTTCTTGATGTGTTAAGTGTAATTTATGACCATAGGTATGATAAATGATTATATGTGTGTGTGATTTTGAATGATCAAACTTGTTTTTTGTTTTCTTAAACTACTGTTTCTAAAAGTGCAAGCATAAGTGTGACCTTTCAGGAGGACTGAATATTCTACCTGCAGTTTCTGAAAAAAAGGAAACACTTGACTTTCCACTGAAGAACAGGATGTGCCGCTTACGCCTCTGCCATACCTCTACAAAGAAAAGAAAAAAAGCAACCTTCAGCAAGAAAAGGCAAGAAGGAGTCCAGCATTGGCGCAAAGAAAGAAAGACTATAACCGATGCTTACTGCTTGATGACTGCACTTCTACTTTGGGACCTTTTTTACACTTAACAAGGAGGGTGT
>NW_023418642.1:0-4460 GCF_002922805.2 Oryzias melastigma
CAATGGGTCACATGATGCCAAGGCTGCTCTTTCTACCTCAGTCCTCCTAGCTTGGCAGGGGTTTACAAAGCTTTGTACAGCATTTACACCTAAATTACAAATTGCTTCTTGCTGATAGAATTTACCCTATACAATTTCCACAGTAAAGCCATTTAAATGTTTTAAAATTATATTTTGTTTTGCTTGTTTTTGTTTAAGTAGTCAGGTTCAAACTACTTAGGAGCTTTTTTCCATTTTTTTGGCAAGTCATCCTGAGCAGAAACAATTCCTTTAATTATTGCTGGAGGCAGTTAAATAAAGAAGCAGGCAAACCTTACGTATTTGGAGTAATTTTCAGCCATAATCTCTCCAAAAAAAAAGAAAAAAAGAATCTCCCCGAAAATAACTTGGACAAACATTTTTATGTAAGCCACAGAAGACGTTAGCAATAGTTTCTCTTTGCATTGAATTGTTAAGTGAGTGGAATATTAAACAGAGAAGATATTTGACATTTTCCACTCCCAGCAATTTAGCGTATATTGACAAACTGTATATCCTATTTATACATCACAAACCCTTTGCAAGGAAACTTGTTTATACTGTATGCTTTCATATTGTAGTTCTGAGTAAAATATACTGTATTTCCACAAAGTTAAAGATTAATAACCTGTGTACCCATGCAAAAAAAATCTATATTTATACAATCCGAAGTGTGGACAATCTAAATTGCTCTCTTAAATTGTTTAAGCTATAGTAACTGTACCATTTCTCTAATATAATCACTTAAAGAAAATATTATTTCCATCCAAGATTTTACATATGATAGTGAAAAAAAAGCAAAAGTCTTTGGTAATACTTGTATGCACACTTTTATTTAAATTGTATGCCGCTCTAAAGTTTGAGATCATTTAACATTTTTCTGGACACACAATGTTTTGTATCCATCTCTAAAGCAATTTTTGTGGATCGTTTTTTTTTCTTTAAAGAATAACTTAAAAGATTTGCAGCAGCTGAAATAAAGCTGAAGGTGTCTTATGTCGGACAGATTTTACTGTTACATTGGGGGGGTTATAAGTCTTCTGACACACGAGGCGTGTATTTGTATAAATCCCTTTTTATTTGAGGCTAAATGTTATTTATATTAATTATGTTTGTATAGCTTTCTTGTTGGACCAGATGGAAAGGAGGAGATAGAAGGAGAGAGTGGGATGCTAGTGATGGGGATTGAGGGTTCCCAAACAAAACGGAGGAAAAAGCGGGTTGAAGAAGTTGGAGGATGATTAAGATGCAGGAGGGGGTTGAATTACAAGTTGCTGGAAGTTTAGATTTTTACAGTCAAGTGTAGATGTTACTCATAAGGTGGGACTTGTCCACAGACACACTCAAATATTACAAACATATCTATTGGCTTCAAAAAACTTCACACACATACAAGTCAATACTTACACAATACAGACAGGTGTCAAGCAAAATTCCATCTCTGTGCAAAGAAAACAACATTTCTTTACATGTTGTTAAATATAGACAGCTGCAGAATCTGGGTCTAACAAGTGTAGAGGAGGCCCCATATAATATCACAAATGCGAAGGACAAACACCGTTGTGTGAGCCATTTAAGACAAAGATCCCATTAGCAGTGGGATGAAATACTATTAAACATGTTATAATGTCACAAAAGAATTAAATCTTACATGTTTCTGCTTGCATAAACAACTTGTGATGTTACATTTACATTGTTAAGAAAGAAATTTTTGGAATCCATAAGGCCTTTTTGGTAGATTTTTTAGTGTTTGCAAAGATCTTAATCTCAGACGGACGTGCCTTCCTTTACATCCTTCCATTTGATGTTACATTTTTGGTAATGTATGATGCACTCAACTGTAAACCTAGAAATAAATGAAATGCTTTATGTAACGTGGATTGAATAAGGTTAGGCACTCTGACTGCCGGGTGTAAAAATCCGCCTCGAGGAGCCTAGAGTGTGTGAATGAAAACCCAGACAACAGAATCTTGTTAAAAACTAAATGATTGTGTTAAAAAAAAAAAAGAATTGACAGGACATACACAAGTCTGTTCTGTGTGGAGGAACGTAGGGGTTGAGTATTTTGTTGTCCACAGAGTTCGTTAGTCAACTTGAAGTTGACAGTTGAAAGTTTAGTGCTGTTCAGGTTCTGTGGTTCAGAAGAACAAAGGGTAACAACAACAACAAAAATTCGACCTAAAAAATGATGCAAAAACAAATGCATATCAATTCAGTTACAATGAGTTCGCAACTAATTACAAATTGATTCAAGAAAATCCCTGAAAGTGAATACCATTGATGTATTTTCTTGGAACACAAAAGGAAAAAAAAACCGTCAATAAAACAAACACTCCTCTAAAAAAGTTTGCCGTTATTGGTGTGCAGTGTTACATTTACTTTTTGAGGGAAATGTGGTTAAGGAATGAAGCTGTGAAGTAGGGCCCTTTACAGATGACAAGTACTTGGTTGTAGATGCATGCTCAACTCTTGTGCTTTAGCGACATCTAGTGGCAATAGAATGCTATTAAAAGTATAAAGAATTTAAAATATTTTTCAGGTTATTTGCTCCTTAGCAATGAAAATTAACACAACATTTCTAAAATAGCCCTGAAAAGTTTTTTTTTCAATGTTAAATAAACAAACAAACAAACAGAAGTTGAGTCTCTTGTTACAGGTAAATTTTATTGGGGTTCTGTTATCTATTCACTAAAGCAAACTATGCATGGATTTGTATAAACTTCCTGTTTTTGACACAAAACTTATTTCTATGAAATATATAATTATCCGTTTTTCTTTTTGACTTTGACTTTTTTCTCAAGAGTTGCTTTAGGTTTAGTGCTATTAATTTAACAAAAAACTGTTTAATGAAAGGCTGCATTTTTGTGCACAACTACAAACATCTACACACTCAAATATTCACACACACACATACAAGTAAGGACCTTTGAAAACTTCATTTATTCCAGGGCTTTTTAAGGCCGCATGAAATAGTGGAAGAGAGACCTCATGTTGTGTAAGGTGAGTCAGTTGTTGTATTGGATGCAAAGTCATGGGTAATACATTCTGAGAGGATAGTAATAAAAATGTGGCAAACTTGAGAAAAGTTGGCTAATAAAAATGACAGCTAATTTTGAATTCTTAAAAGCTTATTTTGCACCCTAGGCAGAGACAATAGTGGATTCTTCAGTGAATGGATACCCAGGGGAGGGACTGAAGAATAACTGTGATGTGTGAAATACTCACCCTTTGATAAAATGTATAATAAAATATATAAGTGTATTCATTTCCAAAATTCAATTAAAAAATAATACAATTTCATAGAATATATACTTTGAGTCCCACTGTTTAATTGATTTCATTCATTAATTCATTTTCTCTGACCACTTCATCCCTCCCGGGGTCGCGGGGTCGCCGGAGCTTAACCCGGCTGCTGATGGGCAAAGGCGGGGTACACCCTGGACAGGTCGCCAGTCTGTCACAGGGCCAAACACTTTCCGAAGACGGGAGTCGAACTCAGGTCTCCACAGAGGGAGACAACGTTGCTGACAACCAAGCTAATATTTGGCACTTAATCGATTTCAAGTAATTATTTTTACATACATTTGGAATTCCAGCTCATGAAATACACAACAGGAGAACATAAGAATTTTGCCCTTCATGCCCTTTCTTTTTTGAACACTGGTAATCAATATAAAAAGCTTTTATTTAACAGAAAAGCAACAAAGAACAGTTGATGAACTTCCAGTCACAGTTAAGAATAAATAATTTTATAAAGTGGTTTTAAAAGTTCCTTTAAAACTGATTTATTGTTATTTTGTGGGATAACTTTTGCATTAATGAACGATTAATTGAATAATGATTACAAAGCAAATAAAAATTGAGTACTAAATATTCAAATGGTTAATTTTCAGATTAGCACCTCATCTTGACTGAAGCCTTTCCCATCTGTTTATAAGCAAATGTAGAGCGTTCACACCAGAGTCGTTCATGGTGGGGCTCTGGTTGATCATATTTCTAAAAATCTAGAAAGGACTCAGTTATATGACACTGTTAGGCAGCACAGCAATTAAAGGGTCACACTAATGATAATAAGATATATTGCATTATTAAAATAACTAAAATGTTAGGAATACATTTATCTTTTGATGTCACGATTCTTTTTTTGGTCTAATTCTTTGTAATAACCTCTGTTTTTACAAGTCGTTTCGTAATTATCTTTAATTAAATTCAATAATTTCTTGTTAATTGTGAACATTGTGAATCACTCTCTACCTCATTCATTCACACATTTGTCACAAGTTTTAACATAAATAATTAATTTAAAAAAAGAATAATGTAGCTATGTAGACATAAAGAGTAATATAAAAAGACAAATTACTAACTATTCAGTCTCCTGTTCCGTGGAATATTACATTTATCAAGGAGCAACTCTGAAGTGTGTGGTCATTTGCTGCCACCTT
>NW_023418642.1:4560-5647 GCF_002922805.2 Oryzias melastigma
TATATATATATATATATTTGAAAAAAATTACAACCTAGAACAGGAGGAAAGCCGCAAGAGCCAAACAGCTCCAAGTCCTGAGAAGCCAGCTCATGGTAAGATCAAGACTCAGCCAACAAAGAGTTACACACTCTCCCTGCAGGAATAATAGGGTGGCCAAATGAAGAGATACACATCTCAGGTGTTGAGTCGTAAAACGTCCTAACTATACATGAAGGTTCCATCCTGACTCCAGCATCCTGAGATGTAGCTGCAAGGAACGAGACTAGTGAGCATGGAATCCACAATCCAGGATGAAACTTTCAAAATCCATAAATACATTGAGCACAAGATCCAAACTGACAATGTGAAGGTATCAGACAATGAAGAGGACAGGACGGACAGAACATCCTGCATGGACTTTATCGTACTGAAGTGACTGATATTAAGGAGTCAATTTAAAAAAAAAAAAAATATTTGGGTTTTATCTTTTGCTCGCAGAACATTCAATTTTTTTTATTTATTTGCTTGTTTGTTTAGTAAATAAGTAAGTACGTAAAATTTGAAGTGTATTCTGCCTTTACCAAAATAATGTGATAAATCTTTTAGTGTTCTATTGCTTTAAAATTCATCTTCAATTTTCCTAATAAGTCTCCAATGAAACTTATTCTAAAACCACACTGGCTCTTTTATAACTGAATTAAAACCTCCTCTATTGATTTTTTATTTTTATTTTTTTTACTGGTCTTCTTTTACATGTGAATCCTTGTGCAGCCTGCATGCCTTGTTCCTAGTTCTGAGCAAAAAAAGAAAGAAAGAAAAAGCAAAAGCATTTTATTTTATGTTCTGTCTGTCCTCATGAGGGCTGCAGAGAGTTTTTAACATGAGCCTCTCAAATGCTGTAATTTGCTGTAATATGCTCTAATTGGTAAATAACTGAACTTGTATCTATACATCATGTTTTTTTCTGCGAGTTTATACTTTAGTTACTTAATTTTTTATGTTGTGCATTATTTTTGTCCATGTCACCTCAGTTTGATAGTTTCTTAGTGGGTCTCAGCGGGTCAGTACTGTTGTCTTGGGGCCCAATTGCAAAGTCATGGCAGTT
>NW_023418643.1:0-3539 GCF_002922805.2 Oryzias melastigma
GCTAAACTCCAAAATAGCCTAAAATTCCTCAGTAAGCTAAATTAGCAAAGAACGTTAGCATGTTGCTATAATAGAAGCTAAACACTAAATTAGCCTAAAAAACCCCAGTAGATAACAAATTAGTCAAAAAGCTAGCATATTGAATAAATACTAGCTAAACTAGAAAATAGCCTAAATTCCTCAGTAAGCTAAATTAGCCAAAAACGTTAGCCTGTTGCTAAAATAGAAGCTGAACTCTAAAGTAGCCTAAAAACCACCAGTAGATTAAAAACAAAATAGCCAAAAACAATAGCCTACAGCTAAAATAGAAGCTAAACTAAATTAGTCTAACAAGAACCCAATAGATAACAAGTTAGCCAACAACTATGGTATGTTGCTAAAATAGAAGCTAAACACTAAATTAGCCTAAAAAAACCCATATATAACAAATTTGTCAAAAACGCTAGCACATTGATTAAATACAAGCTAAACTCCAAAGTAGCCTAAATTCCTCAGTAAGCTAAATTAGCCAAAAATGTTAGATTTTTGCTAAAATAGATGCTAAACTCTAAACTAGCCTAAAAAGAACCCCAGTCAGAAAATTAGCCAAAAATGGTGACATGTTGGTAAAATAGAAGATAAACTAAATTAGCCAAAAAAGCCCAGTGGATAACAAATTAGCCAAAAACGCTAGCACATTGATTAAATACTAGCTAAACTCCAAAATAGCCTAAATTCCCCAGTAAGCTAAATTAGCCAAAAGCGTTAGATTTTTGCTAAAATAGAAGCTAAGCTCTAAACTACCCTAAAAAGAACCGCAGTAGATCAGGAAATTTGCCAAAAATGGTGGCATGTTGCCAAAATAAAAGCTAAACTCTAAATTAGCCTAAAAAACACCAGTAGATTAAAAACAAAATAGCCCAAAACGATAGCCCATAGCTAAAATAGAAGCTAAGCTAATTTAGCCTAAAAAACACCCCCAGGACATAACAAATTAGCCAACAACTATGGTATGTTGCTAAAATAGAAGCTAAACTCAATTAGCCTAAAAACCCCCAGTAGATAACAAATTAGCCAAAAACGATAGTATATTTCTAAAATAGAAGCTCAACACTAAATTAGACAAAAAAACCCATATATAACAAATTAGTCAAAAACGCTAGCACATTGATTAAATACAAGCTAAACTCCAAAATAGCCTAAATTCCTCAGTAAGCTAAATTAGTAAAAAATATTAGCCTGTTGCTACAATAGAAGATAAACTCTAAATTATCCATAAAAAAACTCCAGTAGAAAACAAATTAGCTATAAACGTTAGTATCTTGCTAAAATATTAGCTACACTCCATTTAAAAAAAAAAAATTACTATAGAAGATTAAAACTGTCAATGAATATATTTTAAGGCTTTTTGCTAATCTACTTAAAATGTTGAAATTTGAGGACTTTCTCATTCATTTCTTATGGGGCAAATTTTGCTCATTATTTCTAAAGCTATAAAGTTTATGAATACCAGAAGTACAAGTGCAGCAAATCTGAACAAGCTGAACGCTTTGATACCAAGACTGCTGAGGTTCCCAAAAGTGTGACAAAACGTACGTAAATGAGCAGGAGAATCACACGATCCTCACTGGACCAAATAGGATGCAGCCTAAACCATCATTTAACATCCCGGCTCTGATGTGATCGTGTTCGTGGTGAGGTCTACCTGTATGCGGCCTTCGGTGAGCTGCAGGCGGGAGGCCAGCTCGTCTCTGGTGTTGACGTCCGGGTAGTGGTTCTGGAGGAACACGGCCTCCAGCTCCTGCACCTGAACGGGGGTGAAAGTGACTCTGGTTTGCCTCTTCTTCATCTGACCTGCTGACAGAAACGCCGTCATCATCATCACCACTGTCACACATCGTGATGTGAACCGTGCAGACTCACTCTTACAGTCGGCGCTGGATTTGGGAGATGTTTCCCTTTGGATTTGAGGAGTTCCTGTTGAACAGGAATACAAACATAAATATCTTTGAAAGAATTTTTCTTGGTTAATAAAAATAAGACCCTCACCTGTGCATGAGTCGGGCCTGTTGTTTTCTTTGATAACAGACCAGCTTCGATGACCTCCAGACTCTTTCGTGGGGCAGGTGGGCCTCCTGAGGATCTCTTCGATGGAATGGGAGATTCTCTTCTGCGTCTCTTCAGTCCCGCCGGTTCTCTTCTCTGCGTCTCTCCTCGACCACATTTCCAGCAGCGTTTCTCCCGCCATCAGTACGTCCCTCTGACAAACGGAGCCTCAGCTTCTAAGGAAGTTCTGTCAGCTTGAGAACAAGTTTCAGTCTTCTGGGGGTGTCCTCTGTCGGCCTGTTTGACTGCTATCACATGATTATAAAGGGGGAGGAGCCTCTGGCTGTATGCAGCACTCTGTAACTTCTAGGAAAACTCAGCAATCAGCATCCAGTGATGTCAGACTCTTTCTGTCTTAAATTATTTACATTGCTCTTATCATAAATGTGTAATCTTATTTTATAGCCAAAACTCTCAAAGTTTACTGGAAAATTGTATTTATATTTTTTAGGAAATATTTTCTCCTGGAATTCTCTGCCCTGTGGATCCAGCCCAACCAAACTGAATGTTTCTGTGGCTTCTATCACACTTAGATTATTTTCAGCTGTAAAATTCCAGATAAGCGTTAGCTTCTTTTTTTTATCACCTGATTTATGACTCATTTAAATTTGCCTTATCACATTGGCCTCCCGATGCCCTCACACAACAAGTCACTTTTCCGGCACAAACACTCGTCATCGGGGCTGGTGGAGTCCTTGAACCGAGACGGAGGGAAACCGTCTGTCTCCATCTGGTGGTTTTGGAGATTTCACAGGATGTGAGGATGTAACACAGCAGCTGTTATGGAGATTCAATCACAACTCAGAAAAAAAATATGAAACTACTTTTGTTGCTTTTCCTTTGATCTCCCAATATTTCATCTTCTTCACCACTTTTTAGTGTGAACACTCAGAGATCATTTCAGGGTCTTTTGGTTTCTCCTCGTCTGAAGATAAATGATTGTTAAAGACAAAATGCAGAAACTGTGAGGAACTCTGGATGGTGAAGATCCAAGACCAAAATAAAAAATTAAACTGACAGTAATTGAAACAAATGAATGAACAAACCTCAGAAATTATTTAGTAGGACTAGATGATACTGAGAATTTGGGTATCAACCTGATACCGGTCAATATCTCACATATCAATATCTCACATATCAATATCTCACATATCAATATCTCACATATCAATATCGATATCTTTCATAAATGCTGTAGATGTCACATGAACCTCAAAATCTCTCATTTTTAATTGGCATGAATGACTCGATAAACATAAAAAGGGAATTAGGACAATATTTCTAATAAAATGGAAAACAGTTTATTAAAATAAAAACTTTTTGAAATTAAATAAAAAGTGAAGAAATTAATGCAAAAGAGACAACAGACCAAAACAAACAAGTAACTATGATGCAAAAATAAATCAAAATGTTTAGAAAGAAACAATTGTAGAAACTGAAGTCATTTGTAACTT
>NW_023418643.1:4283-5175 GCF_002922805.2 Oryzias melastigma
TGGAGACTGAGAATCTTAAAAATATTATTTTAAATATAAACATATTTCAATTAATTCAAAATTAATGGTCTGAAAATCCTATATGGAGCCAAGATAAACAAATAAATCAATTAAAAATACATAAATGAAACCAAAAGATGTGTTGGGGTAACCAAAAGGTATTTTCTGAATTATTATGGGATGGTCATCAATCGTTCTGTGACTTCTTGAGCGTCATTTGGAAGCTACTCTGTAAAAAATGTTGCAATTAGAAGTTGAAGATTTTGAATGGTGTGCAAGTGGCGAGTTTTCAAATGCTGCGATCCTGGTTAGCTCGAAAACAATTTATTGAAACATTGTAATAAGGGGAATGCATCAGTTCTCAGGATCAAGTTGAACAAATGTAAAAAAAAGGTAATTCTGGGAAAAAATGTTGGAATTCAGGAACAAAGACAAAAATACACGAGTGGGGACATCAAAGGAACGTTCTGGCGGCCATTTTGGGGAACAATCTGAAATTGTGTTTGAAAACAAACCTTTATTTAGTCAAATTTTTAAAAAAATGATCCCTGAAATGTTGTTGACCTTTGACCTCGGGAAGAGGCCGCCATCTTGAATAAAAAAAAACAAACACAAAACACTGTTAGCACCAGCTCCAAACGGAAACTCGTCCCAATGATTTTTATCACACGTTTCCAAACTTCTTGGGCCTTATTTGGAAACATTTGGGGAAAAAAAAGTTGCAGTTAGAAGTTTCATATTTTGAAAGGCGTGCACGTGGGGAGCTCGCAAAAGTGGCGTTCTCCTATTACTCACATTTTCAACAGAATATCTGGAAAATGTAATATGTTGATCCCTAAATAGAGCTGAGTCAAATGAAAGAACACACAATATGAACATATTAGGAATGTGG
>NW_023418644.1:0-1779 GCF_002922805.2 Oryzias melastigma
TGACCAGTATGGTTCTGACGAAGAGCAGTACTGCATTGAGGATGAACAGTGTGCCGTTCCTTACCAGTACACCCTCGAAGACGGCGAGTTCTCCGAGCTGCCGCAGTACACCTGAGACTGTCAACAAGCAGCCCCTTTATCACACTTCCACACCCCAGCAGTTTACCTCTTCCTCTTTTTATTTCTGTGCAAACCATCAGAAGTAAACTTCAGTGTGGAATCTAGAAAAACCGTCATTGTGTTTCATTTTTCTGAGGTTGTTCCAGAGTCTGACCGGAGCAGAGCTCCACAGGAATTTCATTTTCATCCGTTTTCTGTCCATCACTTTAAAAACATGAGAGGATTAAAAAAAAAAAGTGACTTCTCCTGTCAGAGTGCACGTCTCGTGCTTAGCGCTTGCAGATGCTGTCACTTTTAACGCTGCAAAATGTAAAATAAAACATAGGATTGTTGGAAAAAGAAGCTGAAGACTTTTTCTACCTTCTCCAACCGAGCACGAATGCAAATGCTTGAATTTCTGTAGCTTTATTTCCTTTAAAGTTTCAGACTGAATGAGTGATTTGGAATGAGAGGAACCTTGTCGTCATGATTAGGATTGCATCAATGGTTTTTCATGACAGCAGAAAGAAATGATATAAATACTTGAAGAAAGTGTTGAAGTGTATCTTCATCTGGATGTTTGTTGGTTTGAGTTCAGGTCGACGTTCACCTGGAAGATTTCTCCTCCATGTTTCTTCTGGTGTTGGAGGAGAGTCCAGATCTTCTTCAGTCAAACTCTGATGAGATCAGAGAAAAATAATGAAGGATTTATAGTTTATTTGTGACAAACCTTAAGTAAATGTGTTAAAATGTCTGAATGTTAACACTTTTAAACCTTATTTTGTTGAGTTTGATGCCACATCAATTTTTATGCTTTTGCAAATCATCAGGTGCTGCATTAAAAAATGTTCATTTTGGGATTTTTATTTCGCAAACTACCAGAGTAGATGAACAAACAAACAAAGGAGAAAAAGTAAAATGAAAGTTCCATCATCTGTTCAACTTTGAGATGTTTTCTGAACTACAGCTAATGCTGATTCAGCACAAACAGACCCAATGTAAAACTAACAAAATATATCATCTTTTCAAACAAAGAATTGGAAACTCTTAAATCATTCTAAATGATAACAATTCAGCAAGGAAACACGGTTGAAAAATAATTCCTACATTTTTCCCACAGTAGGTGCCCATTAATGCCCAAAGAAGTTAGATAACAATAAAACCCCGTAGGAGGTGTTTCTTTTTAGCTTGTAGTAAAAGTGCTTTTTTTCATAAATGTTCAAGATGGCGGCCTCTTCCCAAGGTCAAAGGTCAATGAAACTTCTGGGGTGGTTGTAGACTCCGACTGTCAACATGCTTGTGAAGTTTTGTGAAAATCGGACAAACAGAAGTGTCGTTTTCCCATATTGTTGTAAAACGTGAAAATCACCAATTCTCAGATTTTACCACAAGGTGGCCACCAAACTGTAGGTCGTGGCCATCCCATAATAATTTCTAAAGTCTTATCCCCGACATGTATCATTGGTGAATTTCTAAAATTCTTTTGGCCCCATAAGTCGATTTTATTTTACGGAAACGCTCGCCATGATGTCATCGTAAAATGCACACAGTGAGAAACAAAAATCCGGCCCTGGCCCACGTTCAGGTTCCCACCCGACTCCCATCATTAAATCAATAACATTTTGCCCCCAAGCCTTTTTTTTTTAAACTGTACGATTTCTTGATTGTGATTGATTGAAT
>NW_023418644.1:4472-5170 GCF_002922805.2 Oryzias melastigma
GAATTTATTGGTTTGTGACTGTGTAACATCAAGATATAAATGTGCGAGTCTTAAACATGAAGGAAATGGCAACAGATGTGGTAGCTTGTGTTTTTCCAATGTACAAAAAAACAAAATTAAAGATTAAGAATTCGAAAAAAAATGTTTTTAATAAATATATTGTCTTTAAACTGTCATATCCAGCAACTTTCAAATCATTTTACATCACTTGTGGTCACCTGCACCAGTGTATTTCTGACAGCAGGGGGCAGTCTAATCCCAGGAACAGATTCCCTCCAAACTCCTGTTTTTTAATGTTTTTTTTTTTGCACTTTGTCCTTGAAAAGCACAGATGCTGGTGATCCTGAAAGATTGTGAGATCTGCAAAAAAAAAAGCACATTTATCTGTAGACAAGGAAAACTTGCAAATATGGGATCAACAACACGAAAAGGAGAAAGTACTGTGTGTAGTTTTAGAAGATAACCAGCAAGTGTTGCCCTTTGCTCATTTTGTGGATTCAACCAAAGGTTTAGGATGTCTTCACATAGGAATTAAAACTGACTTTTTTTCCTGAAACAAAAGTAAATCCAAATAAAGTAAAATATACTAAGCCATTTTAAAAAGTAAAAAGGGAAAAGTACTTTCTTAAAAACTTGTCAAAACCCAAATTTGATTGGAATCAGCAGAAGAGTGGCGTGTCATCAGCATAGAAATGAGC
>NW_023418645.1:0-5127 GCF_002922805.2 Oryzias melastigma
AAAGCATCAGGAAAAATGGGATTACTACAGAGACATTGGTTTTTGGAGTTTTTAAAAGAATTAGTTTTGTTTTTTTACTTTTTTTCCCCAAAAAATAACTTAATGCTGTTTCAGTTGAAACAGGCACCACGACCAACCGCCTATTTTGGAGGTTTAGATTTGAGAATTAAAATCCCTATTCGGAAAAAAGTGAGCCATTATGAAATATAAAATAAAGGTGAACAAGTACTTAGAAAAAAACAGAAAAAAGAAAAAAATCGTCTGAACTGTGTTTTGATAGCAATGTACCAAAAGTGATACTTTTAGAGAAACTAATTATCAAAAGGTCAGTGACTTGATAAAACATGTAGAGCTGTAAAAGAGCACATAGATGAGCAATAGTTTGGAAGTTTGTGGAACAAAAAGCTGCTTTCTGCAATGTAAATGTATCTCACTGTAAATGTGTGAAGGCTTGGATGAGAAGCCAATCTGTCGTACAACCAAAGGTTTAGAAAGAAGACAGATGCAGGAGTCTATGTTTGATATTTATGATTTACCAAACTGCAGTTGGCAGGACTTTAGAACACCAGCATGATTTTGTAATCAAATCGATGGCTATTCTAGGGAGAACCTCTAGAAATGACTTCCTAAGGAAGCAGTTGTATCAAATATTGGAGTTTTGAGCGCCATCATGCAGAGAGGATGAAACAAGAGTCTGGATGAAGCCAGGACATATTTAAAATAGAGTGTCATTTAAAAATAGACAATTGTACCAATTTCTAAGATGAGGGGTAAGGAGAAAACAGTAATGCTGCATACACACCAGGCATGTGATGAGTGTTCAAGAATGTGCTTAACGTGAGCTCTTGAATGCACTTTTAGCACACTGGACTATCGCTACCCAGTACCACCTGCAGTTGGAAGAGGCTTGGTGTGAAACCTTGAAGTTGCAAATCCCACAATCCTTGAATCTTTTTTTTTCTCATCTTTGTTTTTGATATATTAAAGGATGGTGTATAATTCCAGTCGGGCAGAAACCAATATCATTAATTCCTCCTTTATGATCAATTTTTTAAGCCGTTGGCAATCCGTAAAATAAAAAGGAAAAATCCAAACGTCACTACCAAATCTGAGTCTCTGATTAGTCAAAGTTCAACTTACTTAACTTTTAGCACGTGTCGAATGACCAGGAGTTTTAGACGTAGATTCTTATAACGTACTTAAAAACTTGCGTAGTTATGTGTGAATGCAAGAGTTTTGAAAGCAGAAGTCTGACATGTGCGTTAGACTTTTCATTGGAAGTGGTCGCTTGAATGTGAAGAGTTAAAGCTACACAGTCAAAAGTTGGTCTAAACTTTGTGTACCGTATTTTGCACGATGCAAAACACACCAGGCGGACTGTGAATGGATGATCTATTTCTGAACATGTGTTACAAGTGAGGCGCACTGAACTATAAGGTGCATTAAGTGAGACATGTTAGAGTATACATAATACAATAACTTCCAACTTTGTTTGCAACAAATAAAAAAACAAACAAACAGACTCATACCACAAAAAAGCATTAATGTGATTATAGCTAACTCTCAACCTTTTCAGTAGGATAAAAAAAACACAATCCGACACCGCTACATGTTAGCCACGTTAGTATATTTACAATAACACCCAACATTGTTTGAAACTTGAAAAAACAGAGAGACATTTTGACTTCTCAAAATCCCTTCATTAGGTAAGCACTACCAAAATTAATCTATATATAAGGCACACTGCTTAAAAAAAATAAGGTTTTTATATGTGCCTGATAGTACAGAAAATACTGTATGCTGTTTTATTTATTTATGTATTTAATTGTTTTCCATAAAAAAAAGTTTAATACACCATTTAGAACAAAAAAATAAAGAAAAGTTAAAAATAAGTACAAATAAGTAGAATATTTTGGGGGTTTGAATATTGGTTTTAACCATTCAATTTAATTGAAATCTAATTTATTCATTTTAATTTACAACTTTTGATCCACTTTTAATCTACAACGCCAGACTTATCCCAACAAGCCTTAACACCTCTGCTTGTCTTAAACTTCTTTCCTGGTAGAACCTGGTGGCTGCTGCAGGTAATTTGCCTAATGCGATCGGACAGTGAGCACCACAGGAGAAGCGGTGAAGCATTTTCGCCGTGCATTTCATCTTCATTTCTCCTGTCAGAGAGGCTCGTTCAAAACAAAGAAGACAAACTGCTGGAGCTGTGAAAAAGAGGCAGACTTCTCTCAGAGGCTGCATCAACATGGGCTTCCAAAAGATGTGAACAGAACAGGAAGATGAAAGGAAGTAAAGTGCTACACCACTAATGAAGGAGGATAAGAAGGAGTGGAAGAATAGACACTTTTATTGTAGTTCAAAGAGTGAATATTGGACCAAGTGGGTGGGATGTCACCCACAGAAAATGGCTTATTTTTGCCTACAACAAAATGAAGTCAATTCAGTGGCCCTTTTTGTCGAGATGTTGGTCAAAATTGGACCCATTTGACGTCAGTAAGTAAATATTGTTTCTATGACTACCACTCTCACCAATCAGAAGTGAGCTTGTTGGAAGAATCTGTTAAAGTGAAGTTTTGAACATTCAGCAGGCACAACATACTTTTATTATAGAGGCATCTGATTGGTCAGGTTATTACTTGAATAACGTGCACTACAGAAAAAAAATATTGTGAAAAACGTTAAGATTATCAAGAACATGTCAGGAAAAAGTAGCAAAGCAGGAATCATTATTCAAACAAACAGAATGACTGAGGAAACCTGTTATTTCTCTACAGAGGTTGATGGGATTTTGAGTTCTTCAGCCAACAGGTACTTCCTGCTGAGTTCCTGCAGGTACTTCCTGTTTGTGGGGAGGGGTCACTCAGTCCAGTTCTCATATATGTCAGTGATTTCCATGTATCAGCGAAATTTTGTTTTTCCATTACATCATCTGAAATGGTCAGCTCTGACCATGGGTCAAAAATATAAAAGGTTAAATTAGGTTAGAAAGATTCTCCCAAAGTCACTGTTAATATTGTTAACAAATTAATAAGCTGATTATAGGTAAACTCAGTTGAGGAGCTCAACCAGCTGCTTACGTCATGTGGCACATCTCTATAAGGTTATAAAAACAGATGAGAAATCTTTCTGGCTGCATTTCAAGCAGTGCAGCCAATGTTACGATGGTCAGTGAACAGTGTAAGTAGCACAGCTTCAATCAAAGCTTGTTTTGTGTATTATGTATAAACCCCACTGCACAGGGAATGTGCACACAGACTGACCGCATTACAAACATCAAAGTCAGGCAGTTTTTTTTCTTTTCTTTCCTTATTCTTCTGTTGTTTCCTTTCTTGTGCTGCTTCAATAAACCTCTTTCTCTTAAAACAGGAGATGGTCAGTTGGGTTTGTATTGAAACATTATTTTTTATTCAATTTTCATTGAACAAGTCAAGTGAGGCACTGGCTTTGTATTTTCTCTTTAATATTAGATTTCTCACCAAACAAGTGAGCTACAGATGAGATTTACAGAAAGAAATATATAAAAATAAATTAAAGGACTTTTCATTTTTCTTCTTCTGGATTGAACTGAACTGTTAGGTGCAAAACTTGTTATAAAGTACATAAAAAATGTCAGACTGATAAAGCCATTTGGATGAGCAGAGAAACATTTTTATCAAGAAAGACTTAGATCCAGATGGCACTACTTCAAGACAAGTGGCCTGGAAGAAGGACAACCTTTATTGGCAATAAAAATGGTTAATTTCTTTATTTTTTAATTTTTTTTATTAAATCTGTTTCTGAGCTTCTCTCAAGACAATGAGGTCACGTGGGTCTTAGGCCGTCCACAATAAAATCTCTGTCAGCTCTTTAAAGATGGAAGTAAAACAAAAAAAGTCCACATACATTTTTGGGTTAAATATTTAAATATTATATTCTATTTATTTTCTATTAATCGTNTAAAAATAAATTAAAGGACTTTTCATTTTTCTTCTTCTGGATTGAGCTGAACTGTTAGGTGCAAAACTTGTTTTAAAGTACATAAAAATGTCAGACTGATAAAGCCATTTGGATGAGCAGAGAAACATTTTTATCAAGAAAGACTTAGATCCAGATGGCACAACTTCAAGACAAGTGGCCTGGAAGAAGGAAAACCTTTATTGGCAATAAAAATTGTTAATTTCTTGATTTTTTTATTTTTTTTTTATTAAATCTGTTTCTGAGCTTCTCTCAAGACAATGAGGTCACGTGGGTCTTAGGCCGTCCAAAATAAAATGCTTCTGTCAGCTCTTTAAAGATGGAAGTAAAACAAAAAGAAGTCCACATAATTTTTTGGGTTAAATATTTAAATATTATATCTATTTATTTTCTATTTCTAGTCTCTATTTAATGTCCAGTCTTTGAGCCTGACAAAAATGTACAAAAATTCACTTTCAAGACGGCCAAACCGCTGCACCAACTAAACTTGACAAACAACAACAACAAAAAAACTACCTAAAACAGCCAATGTGTAAAGAAAAACTTTTAGAACTCTCCCAAAAAAATAAATGAAACCGTAGAATAAACAGACACCACAAAACACATAAAAACATCAAAATGATGAGTGGATCATGGCTCTTTTGCGGGTCTGCAGAGCCCTGTACAAACATCACTCACACATGCATTTGAATGTTAACGAGCTGCATTTCTCGCACTTCATTAGCACATTTTTTCAGAATATTTGACATGCAATAAACATGTTGGTTAATGAATCTCACCATGTTTTTGCAGCTTTACTTTGATCTGCTTTGGTATCTGATCATAACTTAAAGTCATTCCTGTGAGGGAATGAATGCTTCTGTAAGTTGGACGGCTGGTTGACTGCACGTTGCTTTGCCTTTGAATGGATCGGCCGTCTTTCTCCTTCCCACGATCCTCACTTCCTCATGCAAAGCTACGGTACAGGCCAAAAGTTTGGACACACCTTCTCATTCAGTGGATTTCTTTATTTTCATGACTATTTACATTGTTGATTCTTGCTTAATTCTTCACATTACTCTCAGCAACACACGCTCAAGTGGCCACTTGTAATGAAAAATCTATGTAAACGTGTGTAAAAGTGAATTTCAGCTACATGCATTCAAAACATTCATGTTCATG
>NW_023418646.1:0-5173 GCF_002922805.2 Oryzias melastigma
TAAAAGTAGTGGGTAAAAATATTACAAAATATTTGCAAGATTCATGATTAATGTTAACTTTATTAAAAATGGCTATTTCATTAAAAAATAAACATTCTATAAGTATTTTATTCAGGTATATGTTCTCCTGCATGTTTGTATACATCGGTTGCAGCTAATCAGCTTGCTGGAAACCGGTCACGTGACCTCATGCTCTTTGTTGTAACCTCAAAAGAGCCCAAGAAAATCCTAAATCATCTAAATCATCCGATGATCAAATAAAATGTAACTATTGTTGATTCATAAAAAACATTCTTAAAAGTCATATCAAGCTACCATTACACAAGAAACGTAGATAGTAACTGAATTATGAAAGAGTGCAGGACCAAAAAAGTCGGCATTATCCATCATGGCGGACATTCGCTACTTGGACAATGCGGACTGCGAATCAAAAAAAGGTATCTGCTAACTTATATTTTTACATGAAATTTTCAGGAGATGGAGAAAACAAGCATACAAATCGACTAGTAGCAAAATTAAACAACAAGTAACTTACCTTTAAAAACTGACGACATGTTTTGTCGAGCAAGATTTTTGCCGGCAAAATTTCCAACGTTATACTGCACGGATTGGAAATTTTTGAGAATCAGGGAAAAGACAAACTTATGGACTAAATTATTACCAGAATTGCCTGACTTAATACTACCTACCGATCGAGTGATGTCTACTCAAAGAGAGCGTGGACGCTGCAGCCTTGCGCGGATGTCTGATCAGTGATCTGGCAGAAACTTCCTGTGGCTACGCCCCAATGCGCGCGTCCCTAAAGAAAGCAAACAGAAAAAACGAGAAATGCGTCGAAGGATTTGAGGAAATCAAGAAGTTAATGGTCATCACTCTTGCTTACATTTAATTTTTATACAGAAACATGTTATTAAAAATCAATTTATTGACAATTTACGGATAAAGTAAGTTGCAAGACAGGAGATATATCAACTATTTCACAACAACAAACGATCGTCATTTTAGACAAATTCTGTCAATCATAACTGCACAAAAACACTTTTAAGTATTGGTAAACCATGTGAATAAACCATGAAAGGCATATTAACACAAAATACCAAAGACATTTAAAAGGATTCAGGAGGATTGTTTTCAGCTTACCTGGTCAACGCAGAGAATCAATGGAAAGTAAAACTGCTTCCGGTTTTTTCCCTCCCATTATGCGTCTTCCAGTTTTAAGTTTCAACATGAATTTTTCAAGTAACCTCAACATGAACAAATTAAATAACTATTAAATAAAGCAAAATGACGTGAATACTACATGAATTTAATATGTTTGCATTGAAAATATAAATTTATTATGTACATATTACATATATTTTATTTTGATTTATAAGGTGTTCTTTTCCTTTTTCTGAGTGTGAACTCTGGGTCATGACAGAAAGAACGAGATCCCGACTACAAGCGGCTGAAATGAGTTTTCTCCGGAGGGTGGCTGGGCGCTCCCTTAGAGATAGGGTGAGAAGCTCGGTCACCCGGAGAGAGCTCGGAGTAGAGCCGCTTCTCCTCCGTATCGAGAGGAGGCAGTTAAAGTTAAGTTAAAGGTTGGCTCGGGCATCTGGTCCGGATNAGCCGCTTCTCCTCCGCATCGAGAGGAGCCAGTTGAGGTGGCTTGGGGATCTGGTCCGGATGCCTCCTGGACGCCTCCCTGGTGAGGTGTTCCGGGCATGTCCCACTGGACGGAGGCCCCGGGGAAGACCCAGGACACGCTGGAGAGACTATGTTTCTCGGCTGGCCTGGGAACGCCTCGGGGTCCCCCCAGAGGAGCTGGAGGAAGTGGCCGGGGAGAGGGAAGTCTGGGCATCTTTGCTTAGACTGCTGCCCCCGCGACCCGGTCCCGGATGAAGCGGAGGAAGATGGATGGATGGATGGATGGACATTATTATTACATTCTATTTGGTTGGTAATGTATTTTACATTTATCTGTCGTTTATTTAGAGTTCAGATCTGATGTGAAGCTGCTCTGAACAGACAGAATGAGAAAGACAAGAGAACAAATGAGATTTTAGGTGTTATAAATATAAAATAATTATAGTTTTAAATGTATCAAAGATGGACTTTCAATCAAACCAGGAAGTAATAAATAATGGTTTTTATTCATTAATGAATCACTGATTCATATTTTTAGTGTTTTTTTTTAGATAACTTCTGGTCTGGAACCTCACAACTATCCAGAAACACTGAGAGATGAAATGATGATTTGAAGAGGTTTTTCAAAAAGTGATCAAATGAAGAATAGTTATCAGAGCGACAAAAAAAGAGGAAAAGACAAAGAGAAAGCAAGAAATGTGTTGTTATACTTCCAAAAGAAGACAGACAAAACAGGAAAAAGAAAAACAGATCACGAGGACTCAAAAGAATATAAAGAAAGTCAAGAATGAGAAAAGAGAGAAAATGAGAGAAAAGACAAAGAGAGAGACAGAATTTATCATTTTGAAAATACTTCTTTGATTTTTAATTGACTCTACTGTTTTTGTTCCTTCATTCAGGTATTTTATGTATTTTGTCTTCTTTAGTAAAACCTGACATACTAAAGAAAAGACAGATAATTATCATTTGTTCCTACAAGGAAGTGAGAGATTCATAAATTAACTCTTTAAATGATTTAAATGTTTTTTCCAAGTAAAAATAAAGTATGAAAAATACATTTCTTTAACATTTAAATGTGATTTAAGTTTTTAGATGCTGATCAACATATTTGGATTGTTGACATTCATGTTATCTATAAGTGGACCACAGTAAGTTTTTAGACGTCTTACTTATGTAAGGGTTTAAAATAATAATGAATTTAACTGCTGTAGAGGGCCCCAAACTTCCAAGTCCTCCTCTATCTATATTTCAAATTCATTATTTTTTCTGTTGAATCTGCATTTCTACCATACATTTTGAAAATGTATTTAGTAATTAATAATTCATGATGATAAATGACATTTCAACTCCTCATCTGTTTAACTTCACTTTAAAATCTATTACATTCTAATCTGACATCATGTTTTTTGGGTCCAAAAGTTCCAGCTGCATCACTGCTCCTGAACACACTTTTCTGTCTGATTTCAGGTTGGAGTACTGCAGTTTGTCAGAGATCAGCTGTGAAGCTCTGAGTTCATCTCTGAAGAAGAACCCATTTAATCTGACAGAACTGGCCCTGAGCGGGAACCACCTGCAGGATTCAGGAGTTGTTGATCTGTGTGGTTTTCTGGAGAGTCCAGACTGCAGACTGCAGACTCTGAGGTAAGACTCCATGTTTTTGTTGTGTTCACATCAATATGATGACAAAGTTGTGTTGACACTAAACTGCAGACTTGAGGCTGACACTTCCTCATCACTTCCTTCTTCTCTCTGCTTTCATCTGAATGTGAAATCTAAATGGTCAGAAAATATGCTCATTTAGCCACGCCCACCAAACAGTCTTCAACTAATCAGCCACGCCCACATCGCTGTACCATGAGACGTGTCAGAAGGAGAACATGACCGGCTCTCCTTAAGCAGATAAAAGTTAAAGAAGTGTAGAAGCAGCTGTCATCCCTCCATCATCCATCCATCCATTCATCATCCATACATCCATCATCCATCCATCATCCATCCATCATCCATACATCCATCATCCATCTATCCATCATCCATCCATCATCCATCAGTTGTCTCCTTTTCCATGTGGAGAAGCAGCATTTCTACTCTGATCTCCCTTCACGTGACCAAGCTCCTCCCCTTTTCTCTAAAAGAGCGTCCATCCATCCTGCAGAGGAAGCTGATTTCAGCCGTTTGTACTCAGGACGTCGTTCTTTAAATTGTGATCCAGAAGTCATGGAGAGTTTTAGGTTCTGGGCGTGGCCAAATTAGCACATTTTCTAATATTTAGATTAAACATTTGCTGCAGTTCTATCACACATATGAGCAAAACTTGATAGAAATTCTACAAATGTGAAGAAACACAATTTTGCAATGACACTATTTCCATTAAATCCTAATAATATGAATAAACACAAACCAACTCACAACATAAGTCATTCTAAACATGACGATGGAAAAGATCAAGTATTGTTTTAAGTTGATTGATAGAAATGTATCATTTGGATGACGTCAAAGCCACCCAGACAGGCCATTGATAGTCTCTATGTGAATGAGTCAGACACAGACACATGAGAGAAACCTGTTCAGCTGTATTAAAAACATTCTAACAAGTAAACAGCTGGACCCTATATCCTGGTTGATAACAAGATACTAGATACAGCACAGCACTAGCGCTCATCATCATCTATCAAAGGAGACGTCAGCATCTTATTCAGGACACGCAGCGGTGTAGCTCTCCTACATGATGGAGCGGCTACAAATGAAGGCATTTTGGGAACTCTTATTTTGTGATTTTAAAGAAGAGCTGTGGATCCAACAATTCTGCATGTTCTGCTGTGATCGGTCATGCTCTAAAGCATCGATTCTAAGAATCTCTGTCTGGTAAGTAGTAGAAAGAGCTGACTCTCAAATTTTGTGAGGGGATTCTTGAGTTTTTTCTAGCTCTCTGCCAGCTGGTTCACATCTAAAGTGATTTACGGGTCAGAGGTGTTGAGTTCTGATGTTAAGTCAATGGTACAGACGGGATCTGAGGTCCTGCAGCGGGACGTCCTGACAGCAGTGCTGTGATGCTCATATCACAGAAAATATCTGAACATTGGTGAGGTCACCACATCAACCAATCAGGGACTCAGCTTTAGCATGTGATGCGTTCAGTGACTCGATCAGCAGGTGGAGTTCTTGGAGGATCAATCCAAGCGTTCTCATCATGAACTTCCATCATTTTCTTAACCTGCAGTATCCCTTTCAGGGCTGCTGGAGCCCGTCCTGCTACTGTTGGGTGAAGGCGGGGTACACCTGGAAAGGTCACCAGCCTGTTTCCAGGCTTATGGAGCTGGAGCGTTAACGCTCTCTACATCTAATTCAAACTCTGACTGGATCACCTTCAGAGCCCTGAGAAACAAATGCACCTCTTTGACTCGGAAAACTAAATCTGATTTCTACTTGAATTCTATCTCAACAAATCTTAAAAATCCTACTAAATTCTGGAAACAAATCAAAATGCTAACTGGACAAAATATGAAATCAACTACACCTGGAAACCTTGTAGTGAACTCTGTTGTTA
>NW_023418647.1:0-1257 GCF_002922805.2 Oryzias melastigma
ACCACAATGTAACAACAGAAGATCTGAGAGGAAGAATTTTCAATTCACTGTGATAATGTTCCCCACCAATCTGACAAAAAATTAGCTAATGAAGAGTAACCGTTAAATGGTCTATTTTTATTTTAAAAGGTTATCAGCTTTACCTTACTGTTAGTCTGTGTGATGGAGTATGAAGCTGATCGAGTTACTGGGATGTTGACGTGCTCTGATTTAGTGGACGTGACATCATAGGATGCTCTTCGAACTGCGCTGGCATCTGGATGAAAACAGGACACAGAAAAACATCACTTTGATCTGTCGCAGTGTTCTAAAACAGAACATAGAAAAACATCACTTTGATCTGTCGCAGTGTTCTAAAACAGGACATAGAAAAAAAATCACTTTGATCTGTCGCAGTGTTCCAAAACAGACCATAGAAAAACATCACTTTGATCTGTCGCAGTGTCCCAAAACAGAACATAGAAAAACATCACTTTGATCTGTCGCAGTGTCCCAAAACATCCATCCATCCATTTTCTTGACCGCTTCTTCCCTTTCGGGGTCGCGGGGTGCCGGAGCCTATCCCGGCTACTGAAGGGCGAAGGCGGGGTACACCCTGGACAGGTCGCCAGTCTGTCGCAGGGCCTCAATCACACACACATCCACACCTAGGGACAATTTAGAGTCACCAATGAACCTACGAAGCATGTTTTTGGATGGTGGGAGGGAGCCGGAGTCCCCGGTGAAAACCCACGCATGCACGGGGAGAACATGCAAACTCCACACAGAAAGGTCCCAGCTGGGATTCGAACCGGGGCCTTCTCGCTGTGAGGCGAGAGCGCTAACCACTGCGCCACCGTGCAGCCCCTGTCCCAAAACAGAACATAGAAAAACATCCCATTGATCTGTCGCAGTGTTCTAAACAGAACAATAAAACGGATGTGTTTTCTAGAGTGACTCAACATTAAATCACACCAGAGAAATTCTTTGCATGTTCTATTTCTATTTCTGTACTTCTGTTTTGTTTACTTTTTTTGTAACATGGAGGTTAAATCCTTCAGAGGTGGTACCTGTATGACTGATGCTTTCCTGGGACTGTCTCAGTCTTCTTCTCTCTCGAGCTGATAACAGGCGATCCTGAAATTAAAGTTACAGTGATTAAATGAAACTGAATGAGGCAACAAAAACCCGGGCAAAAACATAAATACAAAAATGCTTTGTTTTGAGTTGTACAGGGGCCCGTTTCAAGAAGCAGGTTTTGTTGGAACTCTGAGTTCG
>NW_023418647.1:2415-5166 GCF_002922805.2 Oryzias melastigma
CCTTCAACCAAAGAGTTATTGAAATATATTGTCTGCAAATTTGAACGTTACTTTCACTCAATGATGTCATCAAAACACAGCGGTCAACAACGTTAGCGCGGAGCTGCTAGCGCTCAAAAATACATAACAAAATGTTTTTTTTTAACTTTAAAAATGTCATGCTAAAAGAAAGAGTCGTTACTTACATTTATCTGTAAACTTCCGTGCTTCAGAGCACACCCATGTAAAGAAGTATGTTCCTCCTCCACAGCATAGCGCGACATGGTTAGTTTTTAAAAAAAAAACTATCTCGGATATCCCTTCAAATGCCCCTACAATTGAATGGATAGGGAGATGGTGTTAGGGTAAGGGAAGAATTTGAATTTGGCCTAAGTCCTAAAAAAATGACACTTTTTTTTCTGCATTTTATACATCTTCAAAAAATGATCAAAAGTAAAGGATAATACAGCTTCATTTCTAAAATGTGGTTTCAAACTCCCAGCCAAAATGAATGCATTTGAACTGCACCAAAAGTCCAGAGGAACCTCAGCATGAACAGGGAGAGCATGTAAACGTCACTGCTCTCAATTTGTAATTCCTAATTCCACAGATTTGAGTTTTTTGACCTGTTCAAGAGTTTGTGATGAATGTGTTTGAAATCTTTTCCTTCAATTGTGCCCTTGAAAAAAAAAATCTCAGCCATTGCTTTGGGCTGCCACTACAAACTAGAACAAATGGGGTCACAGTAGCCTTTGAGTGGGTGTGCGGAGTGTGAGCTCAGAGCTGAGTGGAAGGGGAATGAACAGGAAGAAGTTTTTCGTTCCCTGATAGCCTAAAAGTCTTGCAATACAATTCTTTTTTTTAACAAAAGAAACATTTATTCTTCTTTTGTAGTTTGTTTGAAATTATCCGTCAATGCTTTACCAGAAGTAAAAACTAGGGTTGGTTTGATAAAATGAATTTGAATCAATCTAAGCTTAACAGATCAATAATTCATCCATAAAATGTGGTTCCATCTAGCACATAAAGCTAAAGTCTACCAGCTTGAGATTTCCCATAAGCTGGCTAATGCTAATGCTAACGCTCGGTCGATCTATACATACATTGCTGACAAAATGAACTTCTTTATAAACTCACAGACATGAATTTTACAAACTCTTTTAAGGAAATATTTTTAAAGTAACTAATTATGGTCCAAAACACAGTTTTTTTTCCTCATACCTTCTTCTTCTGCAATAAGGTGTAATGCTATGGCACAATCGCCACCTAGTGGCCAAACT
The DNA here is from genome assembly GCF_002922805.2 of Oryzias melastigma. Taxonomy (NCBI): domain Eukaryota; kingdom Metazoa; phylum Chordata; class Actinopteri; order Beloniformes; family Adrianichthyidae; genus Oryzias; species Oryzias melastigma. Next base: position 3,675 of record NW_023418647.1, read on the forward strand.
GAAACGTCCTCCAGGAGAGCCAGAATTGTTGGAGCTTCTCCGTTTGAGAATCCAGATTAATATGAAAATCTTTAATCAAATATACAGACAAATAATGTAATTCTAAACAAACATGTCAAAATGTGTAAACCGTGTAAACTCAAAATTGAATTGAATTGAGTAGATCAAAAGAATTAAAAAAATAAATCTAAATGGTATGTATCCAGGCTCTGGTGAATCAAATCGAATTGATTCTGGTAATTATTGGCGACACACAGCCCTAGTAAAAACATCTGGCAGCTGGTCCAAAACTGCACAACTGGACAGCTTTGATAATACTCGCCTTTTTTGTTGCACCGCTAACATTAGCTTGGGGTTGTGATGAGCTGTAAGCTAGCGGGAGAGAGTGTAAACAAAGGGATTATGGGAAATGAGTGCAGGCAACAACTCAGAGGTGAATTTCTAATGAACTCCTGTCGCTCTGCAGAAACTATGTCCTGGAAAACGACTAAGGTTTTCATAATCATTTTTAAAAGACCACTGGGAACACTTTGAAAATACATCTAAAGATATTGGAGAGAGACTTCAGGAATTGTTTCTGTTTCAATTTCTTTTGCACAGGAAATTCACTCTGCTGCTCCCAGTGAAGTCACTTGTTTGTTGCGGCTTAATTTTGTTCATATTTAGTAATTAATTTGTCTGTATGACATGCACAAACACACACTTTCCCCAATCTCCACCTGCTTTGCTTACCCAGAGGAATGCAGAGGTGTTTGTGGCACAAACCTCTCCCCCTCCCTCTCTGGCTTCACTGAGCTCCCTTTAATTGACTCTTTGTGACAAAGTGTTGGAGGGTTAGACTTCTGTTTATCAAAGTTGGATGCTTTAATAGCCCTTATTATGGAAAACATTATGAATATTACAAATGATGGGGAAAGAGAGGCAACAATCTAAAACGGAGGGATTCTTCAGAGCTCTCAGAGGCAAGCACATCGATGGGCTAAGTGATGAAGCTCTTTTCCACTTGAATCTACAATGTGTCCATCAAAACGCTCATTCGGAGGCTTGAGTATGCAGAAGAGCTCTTTGTGTGGGGAAGCAGAAACACTTCAGAGTCATTTCAGTCACCCACTGTTGGATATACAATCTGATTCCAAGTTGAAATCAGGAACAGAGACGACAGCGTGGGGAGAAAAATTCTACAATAACAGCAAACGACTTAAATCAAACAGGAACAGACAATTGTTTATCACACAGTTATTTAAAGATGTATAATTTCCTGGGAACATCACAATATAGGACTTTATGTGCTGGAACAGTGACACAAAAATTGATAATGGCACCAATTAGTGACTATTCATCTTTATGGGTTTGTAGTGTATAGTCATCATCACCATATTATACACATATTTTCTTTAATACACAGTTAACTCAAACACATTATAATCTGGAAAAACCTTTAAAAAATCATAGATCTGAAAATAAAAGAAATAATTTAACATATTCATCCACC
>NW_023418648.1:0-4282 GCF_002922805.2 Oryzias melastigma
TTTGTTTTATTGTATTATTTGTGTAAAAAAACTTTGAGATATAGTAAAATTCAAATTTAAATTTTAAGCTTTCATTGATTTGTTCTATGTGCATGAAGAGAAAAAAAGACTGAATTTTTCCTCTGTGTATTCACTGTTAAAGACCATGAATCTGCAGCCTTGGGTGAAACTGCTAGAAAGTTCTCCAAGGTCATAAACAGACTTCAACAGGAATTTGAAGACAAGCTTTGTGACATTGGATCTATGCGTGTCAATTACTGCGAACCCCTTCAGGCACCTGGACATGACATTGACTGCTGAGCGGCCAAGTGCTTTGTTCAACTTGGATGCTGGTCTAAACGCCGCAAAATCATCTCCATCTCAAAGCTCATCAGTCTGCACCAAACTTTTGTTGGCTTCTGGACAAAGAAAATATAGCTAGGAAAATTGCTGTTGAATTTTATCAAGAACAAACACCAAACATGTCTGACTAAAGCACATTGGTACCAGGGATCCCACCTGCAGACTAACTGAGACAAATCCCAGAGACGACTGACAGAACTAACACTAGCTAAAAATGTTGCAAAAATGTTAAATGTTCCTTTATTAAGTGTTCAAGGAACTTGTTCTGAGAAGAAAAATTAGGATTTCCTTGGCTTAAGAAATGTTAGAATTGATCTTTTGTACCATAAATACAGCAAGTGTTCCTCCTGACTTTCAAATGTTTGTAGAAAACAGGTATGTACTACTCAAACCCCATGGAATAGTCCTCATCAAAAGCTTGGTCATTCCTGACATAAAGTATAGTGGACGGACGGACGTGCGCAAGCAAGTACTGTACGTATGTATTTATGAAAATCTGGCTTATATTTAGTAGGAAAAACAAAAGAGAAAGGCAAAAACGTGGAGTTCAAAAACCCCAAATGAAGTCCAGGGTCTAAAACCATCTAATATCATGTGCTTAAGAAAGTGTGAAGGACTGAGGTTCAGCTGAAGTCATAAAAACCAACAAATCAAAAAAATCTAAAAATAGAAACTGTGTTAAAACTAACTTAGAAAAAATCAAGGAACAAGGAAGCATAGAATCCAGAAAAGTCCAGAAGGACCAGTTCTAACTGACAGTGACTATGTAGTTCTGGCATGTCACAAACAACTGGCTGAAAGCAAAGAGAAACATTGAAGCAGTAAAATAGGAATTCTATTAGGAAACAATAAATGTAGATTTGAACATTCACAGAAAAAATATCTAAATGCAAACAGGAACTTTTAATGTAAAGCGGTAACACTATAATGAGATTCCTTAACAAGCTTATTAATGTTCTTATAAGGTGTTAGTAAGATATTTATTGGTATAATAAGCCTAATAAGGTATACGTGGAACAAATTGTTAGTGATAACAACCTTAATAAGAGTCGTTAACAAAACTTGTTAACAGATTAGTAAGCCTTATTAATGTGTACGGTTCTTGTAAGACATTTAATAGCATTATAGATGTCTCACATCGACGTATGTGTTCATAAGCTTAATAAGAATCCTTAATAAACTTTGGTAACAGATCAGCAAGCATTAATAATTTGTTAAATGCTAGTAGAACATTTCTGACTACTCAGTCAGACCATTGTCTACAAAGACCATATTAGTAAACTGGTAGTAAGCTTAATAAATGTGTTAATAAACTTTGTTAACCATTTATTGAGTGTTAACTTTTCTGATTTTTCATAATTTGAGTTTATTTTGTCTGTTTTTGTTTACAGGAATTCAAACGTACAGTTTCCATGACACTTCTGTCTTTTGTCTTTTTTCTTTTGTTTGGTTAAAGTGGCTTCCCTCCTGGCCGTGGCCAGCCAATTAGCTGCGATCTATGAAAGGGAAGAAGCTCAGTGTAAAAGCAGGCTGGCAGAGGGAAGGAGCTTGTGTGAGCTGTGGGTTTGCTGTGAATAAAAAAAAATAAAAAATACCTTCCTGAACTTTAAAGATTTCTTGCCTTCTCCGTACTTCTTTCCCTTCATTTAGCCCTCCAAACATTTAATTTAAAACAGTATGGTTTTCTCAAATGAGCAAATGTATTAATAAATGTATTAATATAAAAAATTAATAATTGCAAATAGTTGTTACGTCTTCTGTGGTTAAACCCGACTCGGGTCGGGGGAGGGGGGCAAATAAAACGAACAAAGTTTATTAAATAGATTAAACCATGTGTCCTGAAATGAGAGAACTAAATCAAATAATTAGTGTGCTGGTTAACACAAAGGAAAAACCAATAAGAGTTTGGAACCTTGGCCAAAAATAAAATAAGTCAGGGAGACTGCTGACCCAGCCATGTGACTGTCAGAGTCAGCAGCTCCCAGTTAAGAGCTGCCTAACCAAAAGTACCTAAAGCAACATCATAAACCAACCAGGACTAAGTAACAAACTAGAATGGGCGGGGCCTGTCTACANGGGTGGGGGAGGGGTGGGAGGAAGATAAGATGGCAACAGAGGGAAGCAACTTCATAAAACTACCAGGACTAAGTAACAAACTAGAATGGGCGGGGCCTGTCTACACACACACTCTATAGTTACACACACTCTTGTTGGCCAAAATAGTCTCTACATTTAAACTAAACATAATGTACTCAATGCAACTGTAACTCAAGACATCTTTTAAGATGAATCTCAAACTTTATGGAGTAAAAACCTTTTGTTGTCGTTTCTTTGATTTCTGGGATTTGACTGTTTGAATTCAAATTTTACATAAATGTTTTGTTCATGTTTCTAATCTTTATGATAAGCACCATCTAGAGTTGGAATTTGATATTGCACTAAAAGCAAGGATTAGAGTGAACGTTTTTAAAAATCCACACATTTTCTTTAGAGGTTTACTTCCATAAGTAAGCATTTTTGTTTTATTATTTTTAAAGAGGAGACACTAAACATTTGTATTTTAATATTTGTATTTTATTTAACATTTTTATATACTTAATGTTTTGCTTTTGTAAAAATGGTGGCAAACATCTTCTACATCAATACTGAACCACTCACAATGACATTTTTAGCAATTGCTAAAAATTGTGTTGCAAAACACAAATCTCTACACTGCTTTCTAACCCCTGAAATAACAGGAAATGTATGGTTGCTGTGGAAGGCACCTTTAAATCAAAACATGTTTCACATTTCAGTCTTTTTCTGTTACAGTTTCAGAAGATTTTTGCAGACGTTTCTGTGTCTTTTGCCTGTAAATACCTTATAATGTTGACTTTACAATTAAAGCAAAAAAATGAAAATGATCAAAATGGGTTTGAGGTTTATCAGAAGTTTATCAGAATTTTCTATTAAAGTTGTTTGTGTGAGTCAGAGGTCAGTCCTACAGAAGAGGCGCTCCAAATGTCTCTAACAACCGGGGAACTCATGGACACTGTGTGTGGACAGCGTCTGTGGACAGCGTCCATCAATGATGGTGCACCTCACTTCTGAGGAGCATCTTCCAGTGTCTTCCAGCAGACTCTTAGCGTCCTAAAACACTCCCAGGATGTCTTTCACCTCTGTGTTCAGCCGCTACGAGGCATGAAATGAGCTGAGGAGGCAGGAACAGGCGTGACAGCCCCCGCCTCCCCTTCACAGGCTTTAATCAGCCTCGGTTTCAGTCCTGTTTTTATTGTTATGAAGACCAAACACTATGAAAAGGGAAACAAATTTAATGTTAACGTGGTGGGAACCGTCTGCCGAAGCTGAATGAGTTTCATGGAAGAGCAGCAGATATGCTGGAAAACAGTGGCTGACAGTCGGTGTTATCTGGATTCAGTTTTGCTAAAGGTCAGCTTCATGCATGCAAATCTGCTGCTCCCTGCACTGACCCGCAGTTACAGCTGGAATATCCGAGAAGCAAACGTGTGCTGAAAGCTGATCCAGTCGTTTGTTTGCAAAGCAGGAAGTGCTTTCAACAAGTCAAAGCGAAACGAAATAAAGATTTAATGACAAATGAATCAATTTGTAGACGAGAAGATTGGACTTTCTGCTTGCAGGTACAGCATGTTCCTCCTGTAGGGAAAAATGCTTATAATTTACAGCCAAAGATAAATGATTTTACTCTATATCTTTTATATTTAACCTCTTCCCACCCAGCGCCCCCAGTACTGGGGTGGAAAAATGAAACATTAAAAGCTGGTTTTAAACAAGCAAAACACAATGAAATATAGACTCCCAAACCCACACAGAATAAACTGGAACTCTTCATGCTTTCAAAACTCATCTTAGGTTGGAACCAGAAGTAAACTATGAGTGACGCCACTCTTACTCCGACCAATGCTTTAGCACAGTTGATGGT
>NW_023418648.1:4329-5165 GCF_002922805.2 Oryzias melastigma
AGATGACACAAATCTCTTTTATGTCTAATGTCTTGATTTCACTGTATTTATTGGTAAATGTAGATTTTTAATCTGCTATCTCTATTTTTGCCTTTTGTTCGTACACTTCTTCTCAAAACTGGTGAAGTGTTGGATCAGCTATCCTAAATCCTACTGTTCAACTTCTCTGCTTGTCTTTTGTTCATGTTCACTGAAACTCATCCAGGTCATTCTAACCTCTCTGTGTTGCTTCTTCCCCCTCAGATATGTTCGATCTCGCACGAAACACGACATCGACATGCGCATTGGGATCCACTCGGGCTCGGTGCTGTGCGGTGTTTTGGGACTCAGGAAATGGCAGTTTGACGTCTGGTCTTGGGACGTTGACATCGCTAACAAGCTGGAGTCTGGCGGCATCCCCGGGTGAGGACCCTGTCTGTTTTATAATGCATGTCCAGAATTTGGAAGTCACTGACAAGAGATTTTTGATACATTTTTTTGTTTTTGTATAGCTTGGAGCGTTGTTGCTCTACAGGACTTCCTCAGAGTTCAATCCCGGGGCCGCTCCGCATTTTTCGATTGAAGAGTTATATTTTATGTTATTTTGCTTTTGCTGGCACCAGTTCCAGTGTGAAAGACACACTTTGATTAAAGTGTTTTTAAAACGTTTTTGTGATGGAGAACATACTTAGGGAAAATTAAGCTTAAAACTGCATTTCTGAGTATTTATTTACAAGAAAAAGTTGTGAATCCAGAGCAGACAAAACTAATGTTGTTTGAAAAAGAGCATATTTTGACTTAGAAAATATGTTACAAAGAGGAATGTTGGAGAATAAGCACATATGTGCTGTAGTGAT
>NW_023418649.1:0-841 GCF_002922805.2 Oryzias melastigma
CTGTGAGGCGAGAGCGCTAACCACTGCGCCACCGTGCAGCCCTAAGCGGCATACCAGTAATCACAAATAAAAGAACACTGGGAACGCTTTAAAAATAGATCAAAAGATGATCGGAGTGAGACTTTGACAAAACTGTTCACATTTTTTTTTTTTTCAACTTCTTACATTTTTTACACTTCGCAAAGAGGTATGTTAGGTGTTTTATAATAAATATAGACTTTAATCAAAGGTGTTAATGGGTACTTTTTTACAACTCCAGTATCAAATGTCTTAAATATTTATGGATTTTTTCTATCACAAGCTAATAAAACTGGAAACTGTCCAAATATCTGCCCCGTTTCAGTGTCTTTCCTTCTCATAAAATGTGTTGATTCTTACATCCACTTCTGTGATATCTTACATGTCAGGTGAATTATTTTTTTACAGATTTTTCATCATTTTCACCGTACTTTGTTAAGAGATTATTTTGTTTTAAATCTCAACCGACCTGAGAGTTGTCACCCTCAAAGTCTTTGAAGTACTTGACATCTGGCCCCTCTGCACTCAGGACCTCAGTGGGACACTTGGCACTCATCAAGTCCTTCAGAGCAGACAGCACCTACTCCATTACATCAGCATATTGTTAGTATTGACATTTTCAGAAAAGGCAGTTTATGATTAAAGCAAATTTTTATTTTAGGGGTAAAAAATAGAGAACTAGAGTATTTTTATAACCTCAGACTCTGATGCGTTGTAACTGATGGGCTTTGTAGCAATTCCCCCCCAAAGGAGAGTGAAGGTGCTGAGGCTGCTGCGGCCCTTGGTAACCTCGGTAACGGTGACGTTTGTGTCTGAGCCAAAC
>NW_023418649.1:1218-5156 GCF_002922805.2 Oryzias melastigma
AACAGCATACTCTTGGTGCAGAAGTTCCATGTAATAGCTGCAGAAAAAAAAAACTTTTTTAGCCTTTACCCTGTATATTTAGACTTTGGACTTGTATTAAATTTGAAACCAAGTTAACAAAACGTACGGTTTTCCTTTCTCCAAAGACAGAACTTTTGATTTTTGGGACTCCAGTTTGTAGCCGGACACATATCGTGGCTGATCTGCAATTTTAACCTGGAATTGAAAAAGAAAAAATATCAGGCTAAATAAACTAAAAGCTTAAACATGACAGCAGAAACTTTTTTTTAGTATCCACAAACCCAACTGTGTAAGCAAAACACATAATTAAAACCTCTTTAGAAGATACTAAATTAATAAGATGTGCCACCTTTTAGTTAAATTAGTAAAGAGGTTAAATTATGAACATCACTTGAATGTACTCTGGTGCAGGGGTGTCAAACTCCAAGCCTCAAGGGCTGGTGAACGACATGTTTTCCTACCATTGAAGTTCCTTATTGGCTAAACTCACCTGATCTAGGTAATCAGCAGCAAATAAGACAGGATTTATGGAAAACAAGCAGGAGGTCGGCCCTCGAGGCCTTGAGTTTAACACCTCTACTCTAATGTAACTAAGGGTGTTCCTCAGGGATCAATGTTAAGACTGCTAGTATTGTGTCCAAACTAATTACTGATTCACAATGTTTTTTTTTTATAAAATTAAATGTGAATGTGTCGACAGAACACATTATGAGACCCTTTATCAGGTACATTATTTCAGTTGCCAAGAACAAAAAACACTAATGTTCAAGTCAAACCTATGAATTTTCTGTCATCATTTTTTGGGGTAAAAACTAGATTTTCTTTTAAATAAAAAAAAATACTTGTGATAGTGTTGTTTACATGGGTGGGGAATTACATTTTGTTTAGTGTTGTTAGGTGTGTTTTCTGGTTGTTTTTGTTGTTTTATGTTTTATTAGGGGTCAGAATATTATTATAGATGATTAGGTTTTGTTTCTGTGGCCCCATGTTTCATAGCCGCCTGCAGGTTTGGTTGTTAATTATCCACGTTTGTTTCTGTTTAAGGTAGGTGTTCCTCTTTGTATTAGTCAATTCTGTCTCATCACTTCCTTTTAGGATGTTTCAGGCTTTTTGTTCAGGTTATTTTTCTAGATATGTTCATTTTTTTTAAACATTATTCAGTTTGGTTCCTCCAGTGTGTTCCTTTTTCTTTATGTGTATGTGTCCCCCCCCAAAAAAACTCATTTTCATGGCACTTTTTCCACAAAAGCTGATTACCTAGAACCTTGTTGGAGCACAATAGACTCTAAAACTCTAAAGTATTTAGAGATACAGACTGTCCTCACACCTGATCTTCTGGACGAGACGAGTTGCTGAGGTAGAGTTCACATCTGTCATCACAGAGCAGGTATATCGTGTAGTTGCCAGTGGCTGGAGGCACAAGGAAACCTCTGGTTCGAGAAGTGAAGTACTCGATTTCACGAGGAAACGTGTGTGGGAGGGAATCGATCAACTGCGACCAGTAGCCGGTTGTGTTCTCGTTGTAGCTGAGGATGTCAGTCAAGTAACGAGGACGCGTGTCGTTCCACGCCTCCATCTTTAAGCCTCGGCCACCTAAACGCACATCAGATGACTTTAGAAGCACACAGTTCTTCTTGGAGCCATTCTATTCCATTGGTTAAATGTAAATTATAATAAATTGTATGAGGAAACAGGAAAACTCTAGAAAGAAGGATATAAAAAAACAAGTATTTGTCGCTTGTATTGTAGCGTCAGTAAAAAAAAAAATACAAATAAAAAAATTAGAGAACATATGAACACAGATCAAATGGCTGTAAATACCTTCAAACGTTTTTGTCGATCAGATAACAACACAGACAAAAGCAGCTGATTGCATCACACCAGCAGACGAACGGGTGGAGGAGGCAGCCTGTGCTCACCTGGGTACAGCTTCGTGTTATCAGACTTCATCTGGTGTGCGGCAGTCCTGCATAGGATCTTGTCATCACTCACACTCTGGACTTCACAAGGCAAACCTGCAAGATAAGTGAAGTGCAACAGGTGCATCACCAGACGTTACGTTCCACACATTCCACATGTTGTTAGCCAACAAATACGTGTGCTTATTTTGGATCGATAGTGCTGTCATAAAAGATTAATGATGTTTGGATTTCCATAGCTTGTGCCAGTCAATGATTATTCATAGTTGATAAACTAAAATGTAACACAAGTCTGACATCCTACTGATTTAATGTTTTATTTTATTTATACATTTTCAAGGAAATATAAAACTGCTGAGATATTATTTGGACAGCTGTGCATGTTTCTATGGCGGCTTGAACCGAAAGGTATTTTCATTGATGATACAAATCTTTGCTGTAGCCAGCAGCTAAATAGACATGACTCGTGACAAAGTCCCGATCTTCATTGTCACGGTCTGCCGAGTCTTTAAGCTTCTGGCAGATGATTTGTTTGCTCAGTATGACAACTCTGTCCTGCTCTTTTGTTTGGTTGTGTTCTAACAAAAGAAGGATTACCTAAATTGAATAACTTGTCCCTCCACTAACCTTAGATTGTTTTTTTTGTTGAGACACAAAGTGTTATCATGCTGAGAACTTGAGTAAAACTGCCACTGCCTGAACCGTGAGTTTGCAAAGCGTTCTTCAGCTTACAGGTGGTGCTTACCTCCAACAAGAACCTGCGCTGGCTGATCAGTCTGGTCAAAGTATCGGCCGTGAATGGTCAGCAGTGTTCCTCCCATCGTGCTGCCCTCCGAAGGAGAGACTCCCGTCACCTCTGACCAGATCACAAACAGTTCGATAAGAATAAATGTGGGAGAAAAACAAATTGTTGGGTGGATTTTTTGTCATGCGTACCTGCAAACGTCTGAAACATGGAGAGTTTGTCCAAAGATGAAACCCAGAACAGACTCTTGTCTGGTAAACTCCTACAAATTAAAAGCACCTTTTTAAGGAAAGACACTTTTATGATGCTTGTACAAAAATTAATTGCGTTCATTACCTTCCAAATTCGTCGTCAAGAATGTAGCTCATGTTGTGATGACCTGTTGGAAACAAGTGTGATTATTGCACAGAAGTTTAGACACTTATCAGAACAAACAGCTGAAATCATCTTACCAACGTATGTTCCGGTCATTTTGCAGCTCATGTATCCCCAAGTGGAAGTTTCTGAATCCAGCTGAAGGTTGTACCTTTGAGAGTGTTGGAAAATTTGAGATTTATTTGCTTCATTTTGTTCTGTTAAATAGATTTGACTTTGGATTTATTGGGATCACAACTGAAAGTCACACTCCAATCATCTTTTGATCTATTGTAGAAATGTTACAAGTGGTCTTTTAATTATGATTACCATTTTTGGCCAAAAAAAAAAAAAAAAAACTGAGTCATTTTCTAGACATAGTGTGTGAATGTATTGGAGCTATCCAGCCATACGATGAGCCAGATGCCAACTCAGACAAGGAAAACGAAGACGTACATGGATCTATTTTTCTGCAAGTGGATGCATTAGAATGTAGCGGATTAGGGAGCTTTTGGCTTGCCTTTGTAGCCTCTTACATCACACTTACAGGCTTTTTCCATCTGCATTTTTTCATCTGCTCCTGATTCATAATAATTCGAAGACACAAATACTAAAAAATGCAATTTTAAGCTTAATTTTCTTTATATGTGCCCTCCATCATGAGAAAAGTGCTACAAAAACACAATTTTCTTCAAAGAAGGGCTTTAAATTCTTTGCACAACAAGAACAATAATCACTGGAGTCATAATGCTATATTTACATAATATTAGCCTTCAATGTGAGGATGTGGTGTGTGACTTTACATAAAGAGGACGCGTCACTTACAGTTTGTCTGACTCAGGTATAAGCAGGTTGCAGGGCATTCCTCCCATGAAGGATCTGCAGTTAAAAGAACCAGA